>NC_056745.1:652875059-652892559 GCF_019279795.1 Protopterus annectens | reverse complement strand
ACACAGTTTTCCAGTATCTGTTGTTACTTTGACTATTTTTTAGACAGGAATACCAGGAATAATAACATATAGTCAAAATGATAGCAATGAGACTAACAAGAAGATTTAGTCACTTCTGTGATAAATTCTCCACATTGTACATAAAGACCGTTAACAGTCCTTTTTCTTACCTAGTCACCTCTTAAAACAGTTCAGACAAAAAAAAGGGAAAATAAAGAAATCTAGAATAAATCTAATCATAATCTGCAAAGCCCCAAATCTTTAGTGTTGTCCATACCCTGGGACTTTCTTTTTCTATCTTTCTGTTTTGTTCTCCTTTTTCCATTCCCAACTCTTCTGTTGTGACTTATTTATGGTCTCTGATAATTATAGACTCTATTGTGTGTCTTTTTTACATCACTGCAGAAAAGACATCTTATATTCCCGGTAGGTTAGAAGTATTCTGTGCATTAATTTTATTTTTCACATTTTCTCTACATTTTCATTTTCACATCTTACTGATATGTTAACATATGTCCTATATAGTTTTCTTAGTAAAACCATTATTTGTGTCCTTTAGATTTTCATATTAATGTTCTCCTTCTGCCTTTCACATTATCTACTGAATTTTGATCAAATCTTGAGATAAACACAACATTTATACTCAAATATGTTCTTCAGTAAAATATATTGTCCCAGTCCCCTTCAATAAACACACATCACACCAAATGACGTTTGACAACCTTTATACAGCTTCCATAAACAAAACTTTATTGACCAATATTTTCATTAATTAATTACAATATAAACATCCATATAACTGTTGATTAGGGAAGCGTGTCTTTGCTCACCCTTACCAATAAGCAGTGTCCTTACCTCTGCTCACTTATTTTACTTATCAAGCAGCGTCGAACCGCTCACTTTCATTTACCAGTTATTGAATTAGACATCCAAATAAGCAGCATCCTTACCTCCACTCACTTACTTTTACTTATCAAGCAGTGTCCAACCGCTTACTTTAATTTCCCAACTCAATGAAATAAACATCCACCAGCAGAGGGGGAGCAGAAGAGGGACAAGCCTGTCCCTCTTCTCCACCCACAAGTCTGACCAGGCTGTTCCCCCTCCTTCATACCAAAATTTTCAACAAAACCTTCCAAAACAAACCTAACCATGCATTCAAAAGGGTAAAGCCAAAAACAATTTGGTGTACTCCAATCTCATTGAACCAAACTGGATCCCTGTTATCAATCACCCAAAGCTCTATCATAAATACCCAAAGCAGCCAGTTGCCTAAACAACCAGAATTAAACCAATGATTCCTCTACAATGCCAAAGTGATACCCAATACTCTTGTATAACCTCTGTAAATCAAACATATACCACTTATCCTACTATAAACAGTAGCTTAGTAATTATCCCAAGTCATTACTTACCAAGTGTACCACCAAAACATTAAATACCCCAACACCATCCAAAACAATGCAAGCCCAAATGCATGCCCTCCTACCTAACCACACATCCATTTCCCCCAAGGACATAATAACCAAATTGTGATTTCCTTTCCTAACAGATCAATTTAATAGTAATCCACCCTGATACCAAATCCAATGGAAAGCAGTTCTAAATTCTCAAAGTACCACTGGCCACCGTGCACCCCATCTACATCACCTTGCCACCATAAAACTTAAACCCAACTACCATGCTAACAAAATCCGACCCAACCTCAAGTTGCTGTGACTCAGCCCACCTGTGGACAACCCCTGAACCCCATCAATGATTCCCAAACCTGCTTATCCCTGCCCTTGATGTACCTCAGCTTCACCTGTCCACACACTACATCCAAACTGCACCAACTCCAACATGCCTTAATGAACACCTAATAAAGTAGGATTACCTGTGACTTCATTATGCACTCTCCAGCAGCCGGAACCTCCACCACAATAAAAACCAAAACCCTTCAAATCCACTTACTACAGGACACTGGTAGATGCAAACTCTGCACATCCACAGCTATGACCTTGTTGCACACCACTGCCCTGGCCAGAATGTCTGCTGCAGCAGCAACATCACTTTATAAATCCACTTCCTTCAGGCCACCAACTGATGCAACTCTGCAATTCCCCATCTGCAAAAGAAAAGAAAACTGTAAGTGCTTGGCATACCAATAAACAAAATTTCTTAATGCCAGCATTAGATGCTGCCAATGGCCGACCCTGATCATCATCTGCTCAGCCACTACAATGCCCCACATCCCCTATCCTCAACCTGGCACCTCCATATCCCTCAGCAAATCTTTCAGCAGTCAGCAAGGCAACATACTACAGCAAAATGGTCTTTTGACTCAAGCAGCAGTAACTGACCTGTGCATTCAAATTACACCTATTAAAATGCAGAATGTAAAGCGAACCACTAACTGGAGTATGATGCAACTAAAACTGTGATGAGGAATAACTTAACTATCAAAATACCTGGGTTACCTTGTAATTAACTTACAAACAAGTAAAGCACTATATGGGCCAATTTAACTTATCTCATAAAACATACTTGATCTGACTGAGTGAAAAACACCCTACCAGTCACTTGCAGGGTGACTGGAAGCACTCACTCCATTTAGTGACTCTAACCACTACTTGCACACAGCAGTGAAATATGATATGCTTAAGGGTAAACTTACATCCATAACATACCCATACCTCTCAAGTGTTCCCAGATTTTAGGAACATTCCTCATCTAGGGTTGTAAAAAGCTCATGTTCCTTGAAATTCCACATGAAGAGTCCGTGTTAGTAATTTAACTGATATCAATGGTAAATAGAAGTGAATCATATTATTCCATTAAAAGACCTAATGTATAGGTAAACTATCACATTTTAACCATCCTGTAAGCTTCCGCTAGTTAGCAATCCATCCTTTACCCATTCGTTCCACATTATGACAGGTGGAGTTACTCATTTTGGTAATGGAAGGTTAAAAGCTATGAACATACCCCTAGAGCATTTGATCACTTATGCTGTAACAAAGTGCTGGAGCACTGCCGACCAGTGCCTGACAAATCTTCCACAGTCCAAGACCACAGTGGATGCAATAACCAGGGTAAAAAAAATTTAGACCATTCCATATTTCCTGCCAGTACACCAGATTATGCAGCCTACAACTGCATCCAAATTAACAGGAAGGCTTTACTCCACATAACCCCCCACTGTAATGCTACCAGACTTACAACATGTTTCAAATGGGACATATGCAAGTGGCAGCAGCACTCATCATCACAGGAAGGCCACCATCTTCACTCAACCACTCGCTGTCACAAGGTACAAAAACACGCAGACCCCTCTTTTCCTGCTCCCATTTACTTACTATTTCAAGTTGCTGCACCCAGTATCATAATCCACCTGGAATACCTTAATGAAACTTTACAATCCAAGCATAAGCCCCTCCCTTCGGGGCAGAAGTTAAGTACCTGTCATCCCAACCCCCATGGAAATTTCACACAGCTAGCAACTCGGGCATTCCATCACTCAACCACAATGGATAAGCATGATAGTAACTCAAATGATACTTAAAAGTAAACCAGCCAGTTTTAATCCTCCTAATGACCTTTCTATTTGAAATGATCATAAGCTGTTCCTATGCATTCCTCTTAATGGTCATTCGCTCCACCCGAGGAGGATAGCGCTCCCCAGTTCCAAGAAATGCAATGCCCAGTGGTCATGTATTACCCTACAATCACACTTCAACAGCCTTGCTCCCTCCCCCTTTCTTTTAGCTATCCTCTCTTCATCTGTTGTATTATATCAATTTATTTATAATTACTATTATTTGTACAAAAGAGATGACCGAAACATCAAACATGCATTAATGCTGTGACACTCATGTACGTTGAGCAGCCGCTATCTGTCAGTGCCTGCAAGTCCACAAAACTTGCTATCCAATACTCACCGTCCTGCTGAGAACCAACCAGGCAGACCCCCCCATTTTTTTTTTACTCTCTCTCTCTCTCTCCCCCCTCTCTTTGACAAATGCCCAAATCAGGGCTAGATCTACCACGTCTTGCTGTGATAACTTAGAAAGTTACCTGAGTAACAGGATCTGTCAAAATAACCCAACCATGGTGTATTTATATATATATATATATATATATATATATATATATATATATATATATATATATATACAAGCAGCTTCCCCTACATAAATGACCCATTTATAACATAGCCCCATAAACTTTTGAAACTGCTGGCATATTTGCTGTTTGAAACTCTATCGTATGTCATTATTTAGTGGCTGCATTCATCAGATCCCTTTAGTGATTCACCAGAAAACTACAACTTTCATGAATAGACCACAATGTGCCCCCCCAGCAAAATTCTGGACCTTCAATGGAAACTGCATCATAGCTCCCCACAAATCAGGGATAATCCTTGACACAATCAAAATCAATGATACTTTCAAAGTGTTACTACTATTCACTCGTGACGTTGACAGAATAAGAGAATGTTACTTATTTTACTTCAGAACAGGTATATTGTCTATAACCCTAATAATATCATTATTTAACAAGGGTATTTCACCTCATCCTCCCCCCAACCATCATAAGTTTAAGGCTGGATTAAAAGGGATAGAACTATCCTTTTGACCCAAAATCAGAGCTGTCCCTAAAACGCAGGGACAGTTGCAAAGTATCCTGTACCCTTAACTGGCCACTTTCAGTTCTATCACCTTTAGCATATTCAGTAGTTGAAGTAAGACTGCTGCTACAAATGCTGTACTTATACCTATCAACCCCTTACCCACAGAATCAGGCACAAGCAATATAACGCTGCATTTTTTTCTCGTCCTTTTCCTTCCCCCAATCTTCCCCTTCTCCACCAGTCAGTACTTCTGGACAGATTAGCAGGACCAAAACCGTTTGAGCCCTAGTTAGTGACAGCTAAGAGAAAACATGCTTGCGAAGCATTTATCAGGTTGAGCTAAAGAGGCATTCGCCTCCATATGCCTGCTCCACATGGTAGTGTCACAGGAGGTGAGAAATGGGGTGTGAAAGATTCCACAAACCATTTAGTGGGGCAAGGAGAGAGCTGGGACTATTTTTTTTCTCTCCCTTTTTATAACTACTGCCAAAGCGTCTTCTCCCCCTCGCCCTGAAAGGCAGCACAACATACCCCCAACCATTAGCCATGCATGTAAAGCCAGTGGCTGTTACTATACAATCTCACAGCCTGTGAACACACACAACCATTTAGTCCACAAACATTTGAAACACACCAAAAAGACAACATGCTCCTCAAATACAGAGAACCTACTCTACACTCCCAAACTGTCACACCACAAACCCACAACACCCCAGACCATAAGCTTCAAGCAATACCATTTGAGCTCCAAGAAGAATTAATGACTCAATGCCCACAAGTGTAACTTCTTAACAGGTATAAAACAAGTTGTTAAACCAAATGTTAGGTTAACCAGTCCCCCTTCAAAATATGAGCACACCATCCATTAATTAAATTATACAAGTTCACCTCAGCACCCGTCCCCACCAATTGCCAAATCTCCTCCAGGTTTCCGATTGTCACAGCTTCTTCCACACTCTTCTGTAATTCCCACAATGCATCAGAATCAGTCCTGCCTCCCACAAAGTTTTCCACCTCATTACTATTAAAATACAACCAAATAGACATGAAGATATCATGCTGCAAACAGGAAAAAAACTAGCCTGTCCCGCTTGACAATTGATAGCTGGGTCCTCAACCCACCCCCTTGCTTCAAGTGTTTTACATTTACCATTTTTTCTGCATCAAGCACTTTACAGTTACCATTTTTTAAATAAATTCTGAAAACCCCTTTGGCTGCTTGAGTTGAGATGCACCAATCGCACATATGCCTCACTCGCAAACACCTCCCATACTGCACGCAATGCCTCTAGCACAACTGGGTATGATTCCAGCAATGAAAAATGACCAATCACTCAACACTTTAAAGTCTGCATACTGAGGTGGAGAGAGCATACTTCTGAGAACAAAACCCTTCACTATACACTAAAATTGCAGCCAAGGAGTAAGGACCAAAAGGAAACACACGCATCCAAATGGTATTTTGCCTTCCATGTGTATGTAGTATTGTATGCTAACTGCTCCCCCCACCACCAAGACATTCACATGATGAAGAAAGAATGTAAAAGGACATAAAAACAAGCAAGACAGCACAGCAGAACTGCAACGATCTGCTCTAACCACCTGAGACTATATCAAATCCACTGGGAGCTCCCCACTTCCTAAACCTTACCCTCAGTGACAAAAAGGGGGCTAAAGGCACCACCAAATAAAGAAACCTCACCACAGTGTCACAACCAAAACAAAAGGGAATTCAGACTCAAATGAGGTGCTTAATAAAATGCTAACCATTAAACAAAATAGGGGATAAAGGTGGACAGTAAAACAACTCCCAAACACCATGTATCACCAGAAGAGGCCGACTCAAAGATAAATGGTCTCAGTATATCCAGAAAGCCTGCAAAAATACTCAGTTTCTCTACATGAATTTCAAACTCCTGCCCCCACAAACCCTTTAGTGGGGCAAGGAGTGAGTTACAGCTCCAACTACAATAGGAAAACCAAATGTTTGCAACTCAAAGAAGCAACCATACCTAGAACAATGAAAAGTATAAAGTATGTCTATATATATATATATATATATATATATATATATATATATATATATATATATATATATATAAAAGTTAGTAACCCAGTAACCCAAATTCATTCACCATCTTACCAAAATTAACCCAAGGCCTACCTGTTCCCAACTACCTACAGGTAGTCACGGACATAATCCTTGCAACCAAAATGTGATTCTTTGCCCAGATACACTTGCATAAAATGCATTAAGCCCCTCCCTACACTTACCTCATTTCCTCCCAATCATCCTCCTTTCCCCTTTAACCCTTTCAGCACTCAACTAGCTTTCTTCCCTTACCCTCTTAATTCCCATTACTATTTCTACCCAACCCCCCCCCCCCGAAGATGTCCCTGGACAAATTGGTTTGTTACCAAACCCATTTATTCCTTTAGTACCTAGTTTGTTACTTGATTTTCAGTTTTGAACAAGCATCTAGAACACAATGTTGTAAACACTGGAGCCTTCTGATGTCATCTGCCACCATTTAGGCCCATATTTAACCAGGGAATGTATATGTACCCCAAGTGAATTATTTTGTTTATAAGGTACGTTTAACTTTCAGTTCTTTTAGTTTTTTTCCATTATATCATTTGTTTCTGTACATTTGACTGCTCATAGGAAAGTGGAAACTGTCTTACTGTGACCAGTTATATTACAACACCCACCACTGTCATTGATGCTTTTACTCTGTTCATCTTCCCTTCGTCTTAGTTTTCTGACAATATCTCCGATGTCAAATACAATCCAGTAGCACTGTCAGCTAAAGAACTGAGTTCTCCTATAAGTTATGATGCCAGGTCACTGGATCAACACTGATGGTTCTAGATTTTCCTTTTTCAACTAAGTGTGTCTTTTTGACTTTCCTTTAAAAATATATAGTTTCGGTACTTACGTATTATCGCAACCAGATTTTCGTGGTTGTGGTAATACGTTTATTGGCCCAAAAACGGATTGTGGGACTAAATGTAAGTCAGAATTTGATGTTTTCTTTGGGTATAATGTAGTTTGTCCCAAATTAGTAGCATAAATTAATGCAGAAATGTGAAACTTGCTTTGTGTACATCAAAACTGGTTGCACTGCTGTCTTAGTGCAGAAGTGAATTGAGGACGCATGGGACATGTTCGTTCGTTTTGACTGCGTGATGGATTACTACGAAATTGGATACTAAACTTTGAGAATAAGAAATCTGGAGCAACACTTTTTTTGGTAAATAACTAGTTTTATTTGACATACTGTAGGAAATAATTGAAGTTAAAGGTAATAGCAATCTAAACAATCAAACAGAGATGAAGGTCTTGACGATGGAGGCTAAAGTTACGAAGAGCATTCTTGTAGTATTTGACAGAAACTGATTTTTTTGGGGGGGATAGCAGTTATTGTTGCAATGTTTTGTGGATGTTTTGCATAGTATTCATGTGGATGTCTTCCGGATGTTTTTGAGCAACATATTTGTAAATATTTTATCGCTGATTAAGGAAGCATACTTGTAGATGGTTCACTTGCTGGGTTACACTTTTTGTAGGGAGAGAAATTGTCTGCTATTGCTGTCAAGATTGCATGAAATAAGTCTTTCTTTAGTGCAAGCTGTATTTCACGCCAGATATATTCAGTTAGGTAGGAGTCCAAATGGTGTCTTGCAGTGCCTCTCTGTTTTTTGTTTCTCCACTTAACAGATCCCCACATTCTCTCTATGTGCTGTGTATGCACTCCTGTGTTTGGATCTACAAAGTTGTAGCTATGGTTTACTTTTTCATGACTGAAACCAGCTTCTTCTAGTTGTTGAGTTTGATATGCCCGCCATGAATCTGAATAAATAGTAGTGCCCTGTTTAATGTATTCTTTGATTTTATTAAATAATGTTGTGGCTGTTCTATCAGGAACTTTTACAAGAAAAGTCTCTCTTGTCTCCCTACCTATCCCTCCAAATACCCACTGTTGAGGGAGAATACGGCCAGCATTACCTTTTACGTCTAGTAAAAAGAGTCTCGTCTATTCCCACAATACACCCTGGCCCTCCGATTTCTTTCTTGTCCTTTTTCTCCATTTCTAAGACAAAGACATCACGTAAATAGTTACTCCAGTCTATGACTGTCTTGTCAGCCATGTCCAGTTCTTCCTGACAGAAACTTATAGATGTCATCTGCTTTGCCCAACAATAAATGAAGCGGACAGCTGTGGTAAAATTAATTCTACTCCCGTCAAAGAAATTACTCACTCGAACTCCTATGTGTTGGTAACATTTTTCTGTAATGCATTTCCAAAAAATCTGCTTCCCATAGTATAATGTCAGTGAATGTCTGGAACAGCATTCTTTACTTGTTGATATAATGCCATATTGCTGGAAAAGTGCTATTGACTCCTTTTCTGTCTTAGGTAGATCCCACAAACGCATTGTATTTATAAAGGTTGTTTTTTGGAGTTAGTTCACTACCATTGAATATCTACATAGATCATCTTTACTAATTTGAAGTATAACTTTGACAACATTTACAGGCTCGCAGCTTGGGATATGGAACGTGTGTTACACATAGCTGCTGTATAAAATGTATTTACAGTTACAGGATGTTGGAAAACAGCATAGCTTGAAACAAGCACTCATTCCTTTAAATTTACAATGTTTTTGCTACCTAAACAATGTTTTTAGATGAAGTTGACATTGTCAGTGTGATTTTGATGCATTTCTTTTTAGATTTCCGCATCGGGAAGCAAGCGCTATTATTGCAAAAATCTGGTTGCGATAATACGCAAGTACCATAGTTTCTTTGTTGTTAATTTGAAAAAATGCACATTGTACAGGAATAATGCAGCAGTTTAATTACACCACTTTCTTATTATTGTATTTTATTTTATCTGACACTAGCTTCTGGTGTGATATTCTTTCAGAAGATCGTGGCATAAAGTGGTATATGTTTCAGATTTTTTTAGAATGCATGTAAAAGTTTATTTTTGTCTCTCTATGTTTTCTCTATGTATACTTGAAACAGACATCCTCTTTGATTATGGTGACATCAGTCAAGACATGATGCTTTATGTCTAAAATTGGAGTTAGGCAGGGCTTCTAGAAACAAAGAATTATCCCTTCTCCTTTTCATGAAAGGGGTAACAGTATTAGGCATTCTTAGACTCCCTTACTGGCCATCTAATAACTAACAGTCACTCTCAAATGTGTCTTTGTAAGTTCAGTGTGTGGGTATAAGTCCTTCATAGCTTCCTAGGTGTATACTAGGCTAATGACCACTAGGACCTTTATAAGCCTAAGCTTGCAACCCAAATTTGACCCACAACTTTGATTTATATGGGAGGTGATTTACTGACTGCCTTTGTCCATCAGAGAAATAGGTGTCAGACCAGGGGTGAAATTCTGATTATCCATTCATTGGTCTAAGGAGAATCTCTGCTTCAAATGGATGGGAAGCCTGTTCCAGAGCATGGAAATGCTCTGAGAAATATATCTGTCTCTCCAATATATCTTATTTATATCATAACCAAAATTTTCATGTTTTAAAGTAGTATTTATGATGGTATTTGTGTTGTAGATGTGTAAAATGCTCAGCAAAATAGGGTGCCTTGTATGCCAGGCAAAGCTTACCTCTATGAGGTCTGTATGATACCAAATAAAGAGTCAGGGCTTTGACATGATCAGTGTAGAACATCGTGCTTACTCCCTGCATTCTTTTTGTAAGGAACTTTTGTGGATGCTCCAATTGCTGCACATGTTTGGTCAAACACATATCCCTTAGCAGCTGAGCAGAAATATTGACTAAATGACAAACACAGTTATAGGAATGCAGGATGAGTTGGGCACAAAGGCATGTGCTTGGGAGATGGTTGGGGCTGGGGACTGACTAAAGAAAAGACTGCAGTAAAAACAGGAGGCCAAGCCCATCCTTTGCTCTACAGTCATAGTTCTGTTGAAAATGTATTTCAAAGATATTCAGCAGTTGTAAATTGTAATATGGGTTAGACGTTCATCATGCCTTAACTATTTTTAAAATCACTCTAGCAGACAGTCTCTAAAATGTGATATAGAAAATTAATGTCAAAGTTGGAAACTGCTATACGATTATTGCACTTACAAACTTATACAATAACAATCAGTTTTACAAAATGTGCACACTAATTGGACAACCGAACCAGCATGCCCATTGTAAATCGAGCATATATCAATAGAAAAACGTCTGGCCTTGAACTACCATTGAGTGGCCACACTTTTCTGTTGGTATATCCTGGAGGACAGACCAAAATACAAGAAAAATCAGGTAAGTTCTGCAAAACTAAAGAAACAAAAACATACCTGATTTTCTTTGAATTGCTGCACTGTCTCTATTAAATCCTCAATTTTTTTTAAACTGGAAAAAAAAAAAAAAGGGGGCAACTAAGATTTTCTTTTCTCTGTTGCCTCTCCTGTACTGCAGTAAGGTACTGTATAGGAGTGAGAACGCAAGTCCTGTACGTATGCCCAGTACCTCAGCCTACAGAAAACAATGAGGAAAAAGACTGAAGTGTCACTATACAACAACATTATTTAAGAAAGATAAGGCATTTCTTTTTTAAATAATGTCATTGCATAATTAAAATAATCCAGTCTTCTGTGTAAGTACATCAGGATTTACGCATGGCGGGCTTTGGTTAATCACTTGAGCTTCACCCTCATGATCAAACCACACCAATTATAGGTAAATCCTGATATATCCACACCCAGTCCTGGATTATTGCTTAAATACACAACTTGCAATGCAATGATGTTTCAACATTGTTGTGGTCCAAAAGACCATGTCTATCTGAAGAGCACTGGTGACCAAATAACTTTGGCTGTGACTGAAATGTAAAGTACAGTTGTGTAAGTCCTACTTGTGGTAACTGTAGTTGTTCAAATTTCGCACTGCCTCCGTGACATATGGGTTCCATTCCTGCACAAACCACACTAGCAGATTTTTGGAGCTCAGAATTCCCTCCTTTTACTTCCTGTGATAGGGGATCAGCTAAGCCCCTCCTATCAAGGGAACCCTAACTCCTGTCACAGGAAGTCAGTTGTTCAGGCTTTTATGGCTAAGTGGAAAGAGCCAGGAAGGATGTGAAGCATGCTTTTGCCTGAAACCAACCAATTCCCAGTGAAAAAACACCAATACAAATAATCAAATCCAATTAACAACATAACAAGCATAGGTCTCAACCTTCCATCTCTGAAATGAGGAACACTAGCCTTCATAATGTGGAACAAATGGGCAAAATGTGGAACACATACTAACAGCTTACTAACAACTTTGACTGGGAAGATCATAGGATGGTTGAAATATGCTGGTTTTACTTATGAAAAAGATGTTTTCAAGAATTAATATGATTCTTTTCTATTTACCATGGATATCAGTTAAAACATTCCTAGCATCGAATGTGTGACAGAGCCTTTCGATGTAAAACTTTGAGGAACATGAACTTTTTAAGACCCCAAATGAGGAACACTTGAGATATATGATAACAAGGTTAGATATCATCAAACTATTAAAGATATATATATATATATATATATATATATATATATATATATATATATATATAAGGCAAAAGTGCACAGAGCAGAAATGGCATGGCAGAGGCGGCGTGACGCACCGCGACCGAGCCAGAGAACGACCGAACCGCAGAAGAGCGGAGCGCCGAAAGATGATGAGGCAGAAGGGAAATAGGAAGAGGCTGTGGAAGAGTAAGAAGAGACGATAGTGACCGGAGGGGAGGGGCAAAAATAAAAAGCGATGGTGGGGGGTGGAGGTATGGTGAAGTAAGGGTAGTAGTTAGGTGGTAAGTGGGTGTTAGGTGTAGTGAATGTTAGGTAGTTAGGGAGGATAAGTGAGAGGAAGTTAGTAAGTGTCAGGTAGTTAGTGTGTAGTGGTAGGAGTGAGGGGGCAGGGGTAGGGGGATAGTCAGGTTAGTTAAAGGGTGTGTTAGTGTAAGGAGGTTAGCGGTTGGGTTAGGTAGTGGAGTTAGGTGGGGGTGGGTAGGAGTAAGGTTTAAGTTAGCGGGTCAGGGGAGTGTAGCGGTGGTAGTTAGGGGTTAGGTTAGGGTTTGGGTCAGGGTTGTAGGTAGTTGTGTATGTAGGGTTTGTGGGTTTGCAGCAGTTTTTTTGTGTGTGTGTTGTTGTGTGTTGTGTGGTTTTGGATGGTTTTTGTGTTTTGTTTGTTGATTGTGTGTTGTGTGTTTGTAAGGTTGTTGTGTGTGTGTTGTCCGGTCCGGTTATTTTTGGGTCGGGCATGTGTTTTTTTTGTTTTGTACTCGGTGTTATGTGTTTCGTGATTGCGTTGTCGGTGTTGTGGTGTTTCGGTGAAGTCAGGTAGAACCATATATATATATAAAATAAGGGATATAGTGGGTCACTGCATAAGGGTAGATTCACAGATCTTACCCTGTCTGGAAGGAAAAAGAATAAGGAATGGGCCTCATAAAACCAGCTCTGGAAATTGAGAGGAAATCTAGTTTGTAGTGCTTTGTAAAGGTATTAACAGATAACTAGGTACACTCCTTTCCAATATGAATGTGCCTTAACCTTGCTTGGAATAGATTTATCATGGTGGGAGTAACAAAAAAACAATAGCAAAGGGCAACCAACAAGCAATATTTTGCTTCGAGACAGGTTGACCCTTAGTTCTGGAATAGGAAATAAACAGCTGTTCAACCTTCTGGAAGGGCTTAGTTCTGTTAAGGTAGTACTTCAGCTGCCTGTACACATCCAAGGTATGCAGAATCTTCTCTCCCCTGTTTTTAGGTTTTGGAAAGAAGACTGTTAGATTGACGGCTTGATTCAGGCTAAATTCAGAAACAACTTTGGGCATAAAAGATGGATTAATGTGTAAAACAACCCTTGTAGAAAATAAAATAAGTTTGACCCACATGAGGGCTTGCAGCTCAGGGATTTGTCTTGACGATGTCAGAGTAATAAGCAAAACAGTTTTTCAAGTGATGAACTTTAAATCAGACTGAAAGGTAGGCTCAAAAGGAGACAAGGTAAATTTTTCAAGAACAAAGTTGCAATCCCAAAGAGCTGTAATTTGCTGTTGAGGACATCTCAAGTGCAGCGAATCGTTCATAAACCGCTTGAACACAAAAAGAGATGAAAGAGGGGGGATCCATTGGCAGACAGGTGGAGATGGCCACAAGATTGACCAGAGCCATCAGAATACCTCAGACTAATATTTGAAAACCAAAGCAATAGACCATACAGGATCCTTTGCTATAAATTAGGTGCCACCCAGAAAACCTCTTTCACTTGTAAACATAAGATTTTCTAGTTGCAGGTTTTCTTGCATCCTCCTATACCTGATGTACATCCTCATGCAACAAGTGCCTAAAAGGTATCAAGCTAGATTCATTGAGGTTGTCAATTGCAATTGCTGTAAGCTGAGGGGCACCAGTCACCCCTGACAATGTGTGAACAGATCCAGAGTGTGAGAAAGCTTGGAGTAATTGCCCTTGCCTAAGTCCATTAAAAGGGAGAAATGACTTTGCCTGGGCTAAAAGAGGTTCACCATAATGATCTTTGGTAATTCTTTCTGACTCTTCAGAAATACCCTGGATATCTGTAGAAAAGATAGAAATGTATAAAGGAATATATATCTATCCAAGAGAATGAGAGTGTCTCTGTCCTCCAATCATGATTGCAAGGTTGTTGCAAACAAGATTTTTCCAACTGTCTTTTTTGAAAAGAGGCAAATAGATCTGTTTGTGGTGTTTCCTATATCTGGAGAAAATCCTCGAATACCTCTGTCCTGTGTTTACACTCATGAAGGCCTGTCTGGGATCTGCTTAGTCTGTCTGCCGCTATGTTTTGCTCTGACAGAATGTACAAGGCCTGAAGTATCAGAGAATGCTGTAAGGCTTATACACATACCATCATGGCCAACTGGCAAGGAGAGTATGATCTTGTACTGGTTTTTCAGATACTACAACTGTGATGTTGTCTGTGACCACTAAAAAGGGACCTCGAGACCATAAGTTGTGAAGAACTTAAAAGGCTTGAATTCTTACTAACATTTCTATGACATTATGTGCTTTGTAGCATCCAAAGGATCCCATTTGCCTTGCACTTGAACTCCCCTGCATACTGATCTCCATGCAAAATCTGCTAAGTCTATCTAGACTAACTGAACTGAGGCCTGGAAGGAGAAAGGTAGACTTGGACTGAGAAACATCTGATCCCTCCACCTGTACATATTGTTTGACAAATTCCAGCACTAGCACCTGACATTTTTAAGTACCAGTGACTCTTTCTTATACAGAAGCTGTCATGTGGTATCATGAAAATCACTGATGCTATGAGGCCTAGAATTTTGAGAAACTGTCTTAATGAGGCAACGGCTGGAAGAGATAAAACCTTGTAAATGTTCAGATAAGTCCAGACTTTTTCTTCAGGTAGAAACCCATTCTTTTTCTGTGTCTATAATACAGTCCAGAAAGATAATTCTTTGAGATTGTGTGAGACAGGAGGACTTTTGTAGGTTCATCTTGAAGCCCAGGTAAGCTAGAATGGTTGATACCTTGTCTAATGATTCTCAACACCTTGAAACAGACTCTTCACAAATCAACAATTCATCTAAATAAGGGAAAATATGGATGCCCTAAGTCCTGCAGTAAGCAATCACTGCAGCCAGCACTTTGTCAATACAACAGGAACTGTAGATAGCTTAAAGGGTAATCCAGAAAACAGATAATGTGAGGCAGACACAACAAATTTCAGATATTTCCTGAAGTTGGGAGCAATTAGAATTTGATGATAAGCATATTTCAAATCTAAAGTAACCATGAAACAGTGGTCTTGGAAGAAGGGGTAGGACCACCTGAGGGCAAGTATTTTACATTTGGATATTTTCAGAAAGGTATTTAGTTAAGACAAATCTAACACTGTTCTTCATGATAGTTCCTTTTTGGGTTCCAAAAAAATATTTTTTCTGTTTCCTTTTTGGGGTGCAGAAACTGTTTTTTCTAACTCCTGCTTGCAACATGTTAAGGAATACCAGAGAGAAAACAGATGGGTCTGGGCCGATAGGTGCAGTGGGATTTTCCTGAAGGGAGGAGGTTTTTCCTTCTAGTGCCAACAGGATCCGCTATTTATTCTTCTCAGTCCTCATTTATCTGAGTTTATTTGTCTGCATGGCTGAGTGAAAGCCTGGGGGGTGGGGGACAGAAGGAAGGGATGGGATGCCCTAGTCTTGGCTTAGTCATTCCTTACCAGGACATTAAACCTGTTTGAGGAAAAAAAAACTTTTATTTGGTTTGAAAGCAGTATCCTCCTGCCATTTCCTCTAGTTTGTGAATTTTGTTTATTCTGCCCTTTGAAGTCAGATGCCTTGTTAGGGTAGAACCTGGGAATCTGACACATTCTATATACCCCATACATAATTTTACCTCTGTCATCTCATTATTTGAGTATCTGGGTTGTAGTGGGACTTAACACCAATTCAGAACTGAAGAGAGGATTCAAAATGCTATTTTTAAATCCTCAGAAAAATTCTGATTATGTAACCGAGCATGGCTTCTTAATATATAACAGAAGCAACTGCATTTCTAGAAATTGTGTTTGCACCTTCCAAGATACTTCTCAAAGCATGTTTCAAAACCTGAGTCACACTAGAAACAATGTCATTAATATAACACTTCTGTTCAACAGGCAAAGATGGGGCAAAGTCATCTAAACTGTAAGCACATTGCAAAATTACCCCCCCACAGAAAGGCCAGATAATTTAGAATTCTAAAGGCTAAATTACCAGAATGAGTCAAGGTTATTTCCTAAGAGTCTAACCCCTTGCCAATTTTTTTTTGAGGGGTGTGGGGTTTGAAGAAGCCACGGACATCTTGTTAGAGTTGGGAGCTGGAGAAACTGCAGCTTGGAGAGCTGACAAATGAGACAAGAGAGCTGAAAGATCAGAGTACACCTTGTATTTCCTCATAGACTTTTGAGAACTTGTTCAATAGCCAAATAGGTTTTACAAGCAGTTTTATAGACAACTTCTATGGCCAGTAACAGAGGAAGAACAGACAAAACATTTGGAATGTCATCCTCAATAAGATCAGAAAATCTGCCAATGTCTAGCTTAGCTCTAGTTTGCTTATAATGAAATATATCTCTGAAAATAACTAGCAACTGTGGAAAGGTGAACACCTGGGTTTTTTTACCCTGTTCACCTTGTGAATAATCAGATTGGACAAACTCTGAATGTTCACTACTGTCTGTATCAGAGTACCCATCAAAATCTGCTGCCCAAGACTGATCTCTAGAAAAAATAGCCCCATAGTTATTCTGAGTAGGAGCAGAGTCTCCAAGATTAGCTGACTGTAAAACACTCATAGCTAAGGAAACCACATCAGCCCTGTACATGGCAACATACCTCTCAACCATACTGAATGCCTCAGTAAATACTGGTTTTGAGGGCAGAATATTGGGGTGCTATAAATTCCTGAGTGGCTCCTTTAATTTCCAAATTTCCCAGGGTTTTTTTTTTAATTTTTTTTTTTGTACGAATTTGTTCCTGACATCATCACGTGCAGGCTGTGTATGATGATGTTAGCTTTACACGGCTCAGCCTGTCAGTATGCTGAGCCATTTATTATTTAATTTAATTTAACTTGCTGCAGAGTCGGACTGGTCTGTGTGTTTATTCAGGCAGTGCAGAGCACATCTTTTTTCCCCCCGGCTCCTCCAGGTAAGGCAAAAAAGACTATAACTGGGGTTTACTTAATTCTGTTTACCAGTCTTTTTGCATTGAAGTGTGTGCTCGAGTGTATTGTTGCTGCATTGATTTTCTTTCTTTATGCTCACTGCATTAATTGTCTTATGTGCAAGTGAAACCTTCTTTGG
>NC_056745.1:652775059-652870059 GCF_019279795.1 Protopterus annectens | reverse complement strand
TCTTATTTATTTGTTGATGAATGTTTAGTTCATTTCACTGAGAATCTGAGGCACCATTTGCTCATTGAGAGAATAGGAGGCCAAAGAGGCTTGGATCATTCATGGTTCAAAAGGCTAGACACAAATTTTCATGGAGAAATCTATAAGGGTTTGAATAAAGACAGAGGGCTGCCAGGCTGTTCTAACTACAATTTTTGAGGCTATCGATTGAGTTAGTTATGAACCTCAAAGGTCTCTCAAGTGTGATATGTTTAGACAAATATATGGCAAAAGGTGCATTATATTCAATAATGGGTCTGTGGATATGTGTAAAGGGGAATTAGCACTTCTTTGCATCTAGTGAAGATGCCTTTGGAAATTAGATAAGCAGGATAGAAGACTTTCTGAACTTCTGGAGAGAGGATGGTCAAATGATAAAGAATTATCAAGTAAAGCACCTAGATCCCTTACAACAGCATCTGATTAGAGTGTTGTCTCGCTTATCTGACATGTAAAAATGTTATGTTCACTCAAGTGAATTATGATATATTTTTTTACATTTGATTTTAAACAATTGTCCTTGTACCAATTATTTATATGTTCTAACATGTTGGAGTAATTGTGAGTCAGTAGAAGATCCCAAATAGGAGGGGGTCTATTATTGAGCCCTGTGGTACACCATAAGCACCTTGTTTTCTTTCAGACATTTCACATACCACTCTACCCACATAAGTTCTGTCAGACAAGCAGTTAGCTATTCACAAGTCTGTCAATAATGCCTGCATGGGGATCAGTGTCAAAGGCCTTGGCCAGGTCCAGATATGCTGTGGATAATGCATAACTGATATCTAATGCTTTGGTTAATGAAGATAAAGAGGCAGAACCTTCTTTTCATAAAGCTGAATTGATGAGCATCCAGGGTTGAGATATTTTCAATGTCCAGATTAATGAGCTCTTAGATAATATGTTCCATAACTTACATATAATAAAAGTGAGACTAACAGACCTATTGTTATCATGGTCCATTGTTTGGGCCCCCCTTGGGCAACAGCATTGCAATGCCATTTCTCCTGGCCTCAGGAATATAATCAGTGTATCAGCTTACATTATAGAGGTTACGTAGAGGATCTGATAAGCCATTTGTGGTGCTGATAATAAAACAACCTGGAATATTATCAGGACCCATGGATGAGGTATTTTTAGCTTTTCAGAGGGCTGTCATAACATGCTCCATAGCAATTAAAGAGGGTGGTTGGGATTGTGTAAATTAAGGAATAGCTATTTCTGAGGGTGGAGTAAAATTTGCACTAAATTTATCAGCTATCATATTAGTTATTTTCATTGAGTCAGAGTGTGAAGTATTAACTCCAAACATGGCTGGATATTATTTCTTAGCTTCCTCACAGTTAAGGAAACATGTGTAGCTATCTTTGGGTTTAGTGGCCATTTTAAATTCATACTCATATTTCAACTTACTATTGGTTCCCCTTAAGCTCTTTACTAGTTTTCTTAAGTATGTATTTTAAGATAGGTAAAATGAGACCTCTTATAAGCATTAAACAATTTATTTCTCTTGTTATATACTTTTCTGAGGTTCGTTTTTAGCATTCTCATTATATTTGGTGTGTATAGGCACTGTCTTATCAGTACAACTGTTTTAGGTGAGAGTACAAGTCAGAGTCATAAGCAGTAGCTTTATCAATGGGATCTGTTGGAGAAGGATTACAATCATGCTGATATCTGCCATACTTTCTGTCACTCTAATTCTCCTAGCTCATGCTACAACTTATCACTACCCAATAACAACAAATTTATCTCTACTACTACTACTACCACTAGGCCTTGTTACAATGTCAGCAAAAGCTTCCATGAAATTTCTCCTTGCCTATATAACCTTGTTCCCCGCTTATACTTAGGACACAAAATACGACACTGTGATCTCAAAACCTATACAATAAAACATACACCCATAAAATGTAAAGTAAATATTATAACCAAATGCTATGCTTCTAAAATTTCTCAGTGAGGTGACATCCACTCAAACCTAGATGTCCTTTATCCACCTCACAACACAGGTCATACTATGTTATCCATAACACCTCACACATCAGACCATGTGACATATCCATTACCATCTTACCACCTCAACCAATTCCCACACATCTAACCTAGACAACCCTTCTTATCAACCTCAGAATATCACCTCAGATAATCCCACTATGCCACCATCTAAATCTATTTCACCCTCATCTTATTCTGCAAGTCCACCCCAAAAAAAACTAAAGTTTGATGCAGTTAACCTAAAATTACAGATACCTTGATATCACAGTGTATACTTGATATCCTAGCCATTAGTAAAACCTGGCTGAAGTCTAGCATAAAGATACTGAATTGCTTCCTTCTGATACAACATATTCTGAGCTGTCTGAATCCATAAGAAAGCAGGTGGTTTAGCTCTACTATGTCCTACTTCATACATTGTCTCCCCATCCTCCAAATCCATCCTTAAATTCCATAATGTTTAAATACTTATTGCTTTCCAAAACCTAAATATGACTAAAACCTATACATTATTACACTCTACATTCCCATTAGCAGCAATATACTCATACTTGAAGACATTTTATCCTGGATATATACTACTTTCACAAACAAAACCATCATGCTAGGCAATGTCAACATTGATTGGCAGAACCTGCCCATGTTAAATCTAATCACTCTTCTTGGCTTTGTAAACAAAATAACTTAATGGCTATTAGGGACAAAACATGGAAAGAATAGCAACAACAAGAAAACAACAAAGCTGCTTAAAACTTTCAGGCAACTGCATAACCAGTTTAAAAAACAAGTAAATAATGCTAAACAACGATATTACTCACTTCTTTAAATGACTCATAAACATAATCCCAAAAATTCAGGTCCACAGTAAACACTCTGTTTAATCCAAGATCAAAAAGGAATCTCAGCTATCTCCAAATAGCTGCTCCTCCCTACAACCTACTATGTTATTTAACACTTACATTATTTATAGCATTTCCAGCTTAAACAAAAACCCACTAACTCTAACTCTAACTGGATTCAAATCTTCTCTTTCTTCCTCCACCACTCCTATAAACCCACAGCATCTATATCCCTCTCTTGCAACCCCAGTGCACCCCTCTTAACACTAATCAACCTGACAACAATCAAACAATCCACAACTAACCTACCTGTCTGTATTCCAGCAACGTCTGTTCAGGCTGGAAACTAGCAAATAATCACTTTAAATCCTCATACCTTTATATTAACACCTGTCTTCGCTGCTACAATAAAAACTGTTACTAAAGCTCAAACCTTCCTCCAGTTTTGAAAACAACATCCCATCAGAATACCTTAAACTAGCCACTGACCTCATAGCCTAGCCAGTACACATCCTAACCAACAGAAGCTTATGTCCCCTTCCTATGGAAAAAGTCACATATCATCTCCCTCCATGCCAGTTCCAGTGATGTATCTGATTTCCAACCTATTGCAATAATATCCCTTCTCTCAAAACTCCTAGAAAAAGGTATCTACAAACAACTCCTTCATTACCCGCATGCAAAATCAACTCTTAATCCCTACTCAGCATGGTTTCTGGCCAGTCCATAGTGCAACCTCTGCCCTAGTGCCATTCATATACAGCGCAAATAAAGTTAGGGACTCAGACAAATTTCTATCATGTTTATCCCATGATCTGTCTAAGGCTTTCAATACATTTTCATACTCGAAACTGTTTCAACTACTGCCCATTTTTGGCTTATCACCCACAAAACTTAACGGGTTCCACAGCTATCTATCAAATAGACAAACATCTATAAAATGGCAAGGCGCCCTCTCTCCATATCTATCACATATCATGGGCATTTCTCAAGGCTCAATTCTTGGTCATCTGCTTTTTAATAACTTCACCAATAGTCTTCATTTTGCCTCCTGTTAAGCCTCTGTCATTCAATATGCTGATGGCCCAACACTTGTCTGCACCACCTATAATCTGTCACAACTCCAGCTACTCATCTTCTGCAAATCCTCAAGAAAGTCAAACTCCTCATTTTCATTCCAAAACTTCATACTTCAGAGAAAACCAAATTCACAATATTTTCCCTTAATAATACTGAAATAGAGGTAGTCTGCCACCAAAAAATAGTTATGAGTATTAATTGATGACAATCACAAAAGTGCCCTTCACATTCAAAATAATATACCATAAGCTCACAAGCACTAGGGATGCTCTATGAACATGACTCCACTAAAGTACCACTTACCTCCTATCCTCATTCCTATATGGAGCTCCAATCCTCACTAATTTACGAAAGCTTATTAATGCTAAACTGCAAGCTTGTTACAAAACAGTCATAAAATTTGCCACTAATGCAACCTACAATATCCACCACTGCCTTGCACTCAAGTCCCTAAACTGGCTCAAACATTTGCATCACCTAACTTACAACTACTCACAACTCATAACACCATTCATAAACCATCAGTCGGTCCTGCCCTTACTATTCCGACCAACTACCATCCAACCAGATCCCTCTAATCAGATGGCAAACAACTCCTCACCATCCTGAAACCAAATAAATTCCCCTGTACTCAACCTATACTCTCACTCAGTAGCAAAGAGTTGGAACTCCCTTACCCACATCCATTAGATCTAAAGCTAATCATCACATTTTCTCACTCACAGAAAAGGAATTCTTGGCTCTGATCATGCTCCACTCCTGGATAAACTGCCACTCACCATTGTATTAATCCTTTTTTCAAGCAAGAAGGTAATTGCCCCTGTGTCAAAATCAACTCATGGCAAATCTATGGGTAGACTCCCAGAGGATTTTTGTGGCATATATTATGGCAGTTTATTGTCAGGCCTTTCTTCCACACAGATACTGATGCTACTCATTTGTGCCCCAATCAGGTTTTGAACCCAAGTCTACCAGTTTTTAATACTGTGCTATCAGCCTAGGGCAATATCTTCTTTATCCACCTAATATTCTTTTCACACTAAGTAATTTTACTTCTCAGATCAATTTTAGTTTCACCTATAAGCCTCCAATAATAAGATTTTTTTCTTTTGACAAATTTATCACAGTGTTATTTGCTTATCTAAAATGTTTGATTGCCTCTGTTTTTGGTGAAATTCCTCTTTGACTTGTATTCCTATGGCTCATGAAATGTGCTCTGTCTTTTATATTTTACATATGCCTGGAAACTACAGTTTTGTACTTAATATTTTCCTGTAATTAATGATTGCAATTTATACATTTTGCTGCAGTGGTGGTGCTGCGGTAGCATTGTCGCCTCAGAGTAAGACGCTGTCCGGTTCGATTGTCAGCTAGATCGTCTTCTGCGTGGAGACATGCGTGAATGGGCGTACCTTCGTTGAAGGTTGTGCGTCACGGATGGCAACTCGGCCCGTAAAAATCTATCTCCCAATCATTAGCGGACCGGAGTTCCACTGTGGTGACCCCTAACCGGGAAAAGCCGAAAGACACAACAACAACAATTGTATCAGAAGCTTTTCTCTCTGTGACTGTGCTGAAAATGTGTGCTGTTCGATAAGTCCCAGTAGACAATGTCAATAAATAAATAAATCAAATAATAATAAATATTTTATATTTCCGCACCATTGTGGGTAATGGCAAAATACCACTCAGGACCACTGCCCAGTGCCTTTCCTGCCTCAGGCACATGCATATCAAGCTCAGTCATTTCATATTCATTGGTGAGTATTAAGCTAACTCTCCTTCGGGCCAGTTTAATCCTAGCCAGTTTATCTTTTTGTGCTGGAATTAAGGGACTGACCTTACTCATCTCATAGTAGACAATTATATATTATTTGTAATGAGAATAACTAGGATCATGCCATTGATAATTTGAGGGGACCTGTGCATAGAATGAGCCCTTTAAGAGTTTTCCTTTTGTATGTCCCACTAGGTAGAGAGCCTATGGTCATTCACTCCCACATGGACCACTCTTAGGTTGTAACCCTAGTTGTCAAGATTGAGGGACCTAGGAGCCCTTGATACATCCCATATCCTGGCTTCAGAGAGTCAGCTAACTATCACTCTATTCATATCCAATCTGGCAAATGTAGTGTCAGTATGCCTGACAGTAGAGTCACATGTTCTCAAACATTACCATGGTTAGATGCAGTGTCAGTGGGTCATAAGGGCTTGGAGTCTGCTCCTTCATGACTCTGAAGTATGTGTCATGACTTTAAATATGAAAGATGAAGCTGGGTGAGTTGCTATGTGAACTTATACCCAGGGTTTCTTAACCTTTAGCCTAGGAGGCCTAGAGAGTGTTCTCTTAACAAACATAGTGTAAGTTTGTTTAGTGGAAGTGTTTTGTGATGTGTGTGCATATGTGTTGTGCTTACCAAATATTTTCTGAGATGAGAAGTTAGCTTCTAAGTTAAATAAATACTTAGATCTCTCACATATTTTAAGGTAGCAATAAGCAGTTTTCAGTAAGCATGATGTCAGTTTCTACACTGTCTCAAAATATGTAGTGCTATGAGGCTGCTACAGAAGGGGCAAAAACTGACTGATATTTCATATTGGACCATATGGATGAAGAATTATAACACAACAGGATAACTTTATAACTTACACTTGGAGTGGAGTAACTGACTGGACAACAAAAAGGTGAAATATGGGATATGGTTAAAGAATAAATGAATATGAGCTGTGATTACTGTAGAATTTACAAGTGCAAAAAAAGAAATGTAGAAGTGTCAGAAATATTTAGGAGCAGTAAGATAATCAGTAACTAGTGGCAAGTTTAAATCAATTGGTCTCTAACTAGTAAAAACAATCAGTAACATATAATCTAATCCAACAGTAACTGTAAAGCAAATAGTTTCAGTGAAGTATTACTATTAGTATTAGTATTAGTATAACTATTAGTGTTAGTATTAGGATTTGCATGGTAGCCAGCCAAGAAAGCATACAGGCAACTCTTGTACTTTCTAAGAGAAGTACAACCAAGCAGTTGCTTTTCATGCTGTACCACTACAGCAATCAGTAACAAGCAGAAATGCAACAGCACCAACGATTAAAAACTGCAATCAGTAAATAAGATGATAATCTTTTTATATACGTAGTATAAGTAACAGGCAGCACTGCAGTATTACCTTGTATAATGCTAGCAGTGAGAGACAGTACCAAAGCAACAAGAAGCAATAATGCAGTATTATTTAAACTTAATACCTCTACAGTTGTAAGGCAAAAGTGAACAAGAGCACAATAACCCTGAGGTGCAATAACAGTATGCTGTTTGAACTCAACAACATAGCAGTAGGTAGAGGCAGAGTGCTAATTTCAGCCATTTGTTCACAAGAAGGGAGGGGAGGGGAGTAAGTTAAGAAGCTCAGAAAAGATAAGTTCACAGTATAAAATAAGGCAGGACTAAAATCAAAATGGTAAAGCTAGTTTATGGCAAAGCGGGCAGAGTAATTTATATCATACACTGTAAGGACGACAAGGTTCTTTACCTGTTGCAGACTAGGCTGATTTACTGGGTACCTGTTAGGACAAAGGCTGATTCATGCTACTGTACTTTTCTGCTACTTCATTTCTTCATAATAATATGATAGTTAATACTAAACAAATTAATGTATATTACCCATCCAAAAGTGTATATTTCATGCATTTTCTTTAAAGGAAAATTTGCTGCCAGTTGTTCCATTGCCCTCCATCTCCTTAATCTTAGAAAATCAGAGGCTAAAGAGTCAATGAAATAAAAAGGCACACTCGAATAAATAAATACACATACTCATGCTTAAATAAACAAGTAAGTACCAACCAAAATGAACTGGTGGAATTGTTGAGACTGTGGAGGTGGTGTGTGAGAAGCCCCATACAGCGTTGTGTTGAGATGCTTGGTGTATGGATTTAGACAAAGCTGTATAACTGAAGAAAGTATACAGTACTATGAAATGTGAAATGCATAGAAAGCTAAATTGTAGTGTCTTTAATCAAGTTTTAGTATTCTGCTTAGCTTCTACTCTTTCTTATAACTTCACAGTTTCTCCTCCTGTTCTATCACTTGTTGGATTACTCATTGCATCTCTTCTCCACCACTCATTTTCTCTTTCAATTGCCCCCATTCCAGTAATCTATGCCCTGAGTCCCCGACCTTCTCCCTGATTAGCTTCTTGATCATTTCCAGAGTTATTACTTCCTTCAATCTGCTGCCTGTGACTCCAAATCCCTCCTTATTCCTTGCTATTATCTCTCATGATATTTATACTGACTTGAGGTTATATGAACCAGACACTAGAGAAATGTCCTAGTCTTTTCCACTTGTGTATGAAACAGTTGTGGGGATTGACAAACAGTATGACATAGGCAGATGATACAGAGAAAGTAGCAATGGCAGACTCAGAAAGTTTGCAGCAAGAATACATGACAGTGTTTAAAGAAATAATTTTGATGACTAAGTAAATGAAGGAACCTAATATGCTTGCTGTGGTGCATATTCTGTGCTGAGATGTTACTAGGAACTGTGGAACTTGCAATCAAAAGAAAGTTGAAGATTGCTTCCAGGTGTCCTAGAGTTCACAGTAGTATGGATGACGTGCCACCAGGAATATCAGGGGATACATGATGAAGTGATCTTCAATAAGGGAGATAGTTTGTAGAGGTTTTGGCAGGAGGAGGAAAACATGTACATATAATTAGCTGGCAAAAATTGTATGTGATTCAGTTGTATTATGTGAGACAGAATGACTGACTATGGATTGCCACTTTTTTGTGAGACCAGGTAAAAAAACAGTTAAATGTTATGGTAGAAGAGGTGAGGGTTGTTATACACATTCTCCATGAATGCAGTATCAAACTAAGGGAAAACAGGCTTCTGTGGTGAAATCCAGTGATGAAAACTTTGCAATAAAAGGGAAAACAAATTACTGTACCTAAGAAATAAGCACAGACACCCCATGATAGAAATTACTTCAGAAAGGTAAACAAAGAACTCAGATGTAAGATCAAAACCTTTAAAGCCAAGCACAAATTAATTACTGACACCTAATCCAAAGATAAACACAAAGCCTAGTCTAACTATGGCATAAATCTGAAGAGCAATACTCACATTGCACTGAGTTGATCTCTAAGTTACCCTCGGCTTCAACATACAGGACATCATTGTCAACAAACTAGCAGCTAAACTTAATTCAAACTTCTCCATCCTTTCCCCTTTTTCTCCTCACTCCATTCAGTAGAGATCATCACCCCATATTAACTCCAAAACAACTGTTTAAGGCTTTCTTCAAAACCAAAAACAATAGTTCTATGGCCCTAGATAATACATTAAGATGTCTCCTTGTTAGCTTAAAACACTAACTCACTGGGTCCATCTTAAACCTATTCAGTCTTAGCCTCTTGACCGTTTATGTGCATAAGGGCTCGAAGACAGTTATTGTGGCTCCCCTCCACAAGGACAGCCCTACCACTGACCTAAGGGATTATAGACTGATTAGCCTTAGCATTGTAATATGGAACATAATGAGATGTCACTGTACAGCTCAAAGCTGGAGTGAGATAGGCCTTCTGCTCTTGCTCTACTGTTTTCCAAATACTTGATGAGAGACTACAAAAGATAATTGTTTATTTTCAACTGTTTTCTGTACTTTGTGATTAACTAAAACAATATTTGCTACATATCTGTTTGTTTAAACTGTGCAACTGTATTTTTCTGCATTTTTTAGATTGTCTGCTAATTGAATTCCTGTTACATCTGTAATTATTGTTCATATGCTTGTTTTGTTTATTTTACTTGTTTGCTGCACTTAAAAAACACTAGCATGGACTAGGTTCAGGTTTTTGCTGAATCTTGTACTGTCTGTGACCTTTGGAGCTTGTAAAACAGTTAATCTTTTGTCTGGAGAGGCCACCTTCTGCCCTCGTGGGAGGAATGTACAGTTTGGACTGATCTAGATAGAGTTACTGTAGCAGGGCTCTGTTTAGGGCATTTTGGTCAGATAATTTGAACTTTGGCTTTTTCCTGTTTTTCTGTTTTAATAAGTCTTTGAACCAGTTTGTACTTGTTTGCTCAAAGCTGCAGTGAGTTAGGTGTTGTGCCCTTGCTATACTGTTTTCCAGATTCCTGATGAGTGGCTACAAAAGATAAGTCCTTATTTTTAGCTATTTTCTGCAATTTCTGATTAACTAAAACAATATTTGCTGCATATCTGTTTGTTTAAACTGTGCAACTGTATTTTACTGCATTTTTTATTTTATCTGGTAATTGAATTCCTCTTACAACTGTAATTACAGTTCATCTGCTTGTTTTGATCATTTTACTTGTTTGCTGCATTTGAAAAACACTAGCATAGACAAGGTTCAGGCTTTTGCTAAATCTAGTACTATTTGTTTTCTTTGGAGCTTGTAAAACAGTTAATCTTTTGTCTGGAGAGACAACCCTGTGTACTTTTGGGTGGAAGGTACAGTTTGGCCTGATCTAGCTGGAGTTACTGTTGCAGGGCTGTGTTTAGGACATTTTGATTGGATAATTTAAACTTTGGCTGTTTCCCGGTTTTCTGCTTTAATAAGCCTCTGTTTGAACCAGTTTATGCTTATTTGGTCAAAGCTGCAACGAGTTAGGCCTTCTGCCCTTGCTCTACTGTTTTCCAAATACTTGCTGAGAGACTACAAAAGATAAGTGCTTATTTTCAACTGTTTTCTGCATTCTCTGTTTAACTTAAATGGTATTTGCTGCATATATGTTTGTTTAAACTGTACAAATGTATTTCATTGCATTTTTTATTTTGTCTGCTAATTGAATTACTCTTACATCTGTAATTACTGTTCATCTGGTTGTTTTGTTCATTTTACTTGTTTGCTGCACTTGATAAAACACTAGCATAGACTAGGTTCAGGTTTTTGCTGAATATAGTACTGTTTGTGACCTTAGGAGTTTGTAAAACAGTTAATCGTTTGTCTGGAGAGGCTACCCTGTGCTCTCATTGGAGGAAGGTACAGTTTGGATTGATCTAGCCAGAGTGACTGTTGCAAGGCTGTATTTAAGGTGTTTTGATTAGATAATTTGAACTTTGGCTGCTTCCTGTTTTTCTGCTTTAATAAACCTCTGAACGAGTTTGTGCTTGTTTGAGCCTGTTTGCACATCGTGCAGCATCAAGCACTGCTGTGCAGAGGGATTACTGGTTACAGATGCTTGCTGTCTAGCCTTCAAATATTACCTAAACCAGAGCACTGCAGGCTTAAATCTACTAACACCTGCCCATACTGTATTTCCATTTCAACTGTTATAGCCAGAGCAAGATTATTCCTAGGACCATGAACTGTCAGTTTCCCTCATTTTCTCCTACCTGGTTGACTTGGGTCTAATGAGGCAGTGTAGCAACTGCCTCATGTACACTGACAACATTGGGAATCTGGAATCACATGCCTCTCACACAACAGATAGCAGTAGAGAGCAGGATGTCAGCCCACCTACCACAACTCCTACTCATGATACACAGCATACACATAGACCAACATATGTGTAAGTACTCACAAAAAATCTGCCTAATCACCAGAGACCTCCAAACCACATACATACTAAAACAACCATGACACCCAAAACACACAATATACATAATGACACAAACACAAGAGTGTCACCATCAAAGCCCATACGGCAACGCACATGCACTTAAAATACCTTAGTTCTAGGAGACTCAGTAGTGAGACACACAGATGGTCAGCTGTCTTTCTGGTGCCAGAATTTGTCAGATCATGCCGGCAGTCAAGTCTCTCAACAACAAGTACTGTTATGATTCAGTCATAGTACATGATCGTATGAATGACTTGAGATGTATCTCCCTGGACTACATGAGGAGAGACATGATTGAGCTCTCTGATTATGTGTCACAGGCAGGTATGTCCCTAGCCTTCAACAGCATATTACCCTTACCTAGGATGATACCACAATATAAACAGAAAATAATTGGCTTAGTTTCTGGTGCCATTATAAGGGGATCCAGTTTCTGTCAGCTTGGGATGATATGATCGATATACCTCGATGCTTTACCAGAGATGGTATTCATCTGTCACCCCTGGGACTTAAGCTACTGGAAAAGGCTATTGCCACCCCCATAATGCCTTTGTTAGGCAATGTCACAAGGACAAAGTTCCTGATGTAAAAATATAATCAAAAAAACAACCTCAAGGTTATGCTGCTAAAAGCTAGGAGTCTTAGCATGAAACTGCAATCACTGGAAGCAGTCCTCATCTTGGAAGACACTGACATCTGTACAGTCACAGAAACCAGGTTCAAGGCAGTGGAGAGCACCTCAGCAATAATGGGTTACATCTTCTACCACACATTCAGACCACGAATGGAAGGCATGAAAACTAAAGAAGGTGGTGTATCAATGGTCATTAAAGATAAATACACCTCCAGATTGGTTAAACAGTATGATTCCCTGGAGACACTTCAGGTGCAACTAACAGTTGGTAGGACACCTATTCAAGTCACTGCCAGACACAGGACCCCCTCCAAGAATCAAGACACCCACTCTGCCTACTTGGATCCATCAAGATACATCTGAACACCATGGTTCTGGGTGATTTTGATTATCCATCCATTACTAAATTACTAAATTAATAAATTACTAATTATTAAAATTAATAATTTACTAATTACTAATTATTAAAATTACTAATTATTAAATTACATTAGTAAATTACTCATGCTCAAACTTACTTGTCCAACGGTTCCTTGAGTTCATTAACTCTAACGCCCTGGATGAGCTGGTGGAGATCCCAACTAGGGGTACCAACTTCTTGGATCTGGTGCTTACCAATATGGGGGACCTCTGTAGTACTCTCACTGTGAGGTCTTCCATTGTCAGATACAACCACAAATCAGTCTCATTCAAAGTAATTATCACACTGGACACCCCCCCCCAAATAGCAACTAAACTACAAAACTTCTCCAAAGCAGATTATATCCTTCTAAGGGATGATATAAATAGCTTCACTGCACCTCCCCTCTTAGATGCAACTGGCAACTATGCTGAGTCCTACATCACTGCTTTTTGTAAAACACCTGTATATCTGCATTGATGTGGTCATACCTGATAGGACCAAAACAAGCTATTCAAGGAAGAACAAACCTGCCTGTTGGTCAACTGCCATTAACAGGCTTTACAATAAGAGGAAGAAATTGTTGTCAAAAGTAAGAGGGAGCATGCCCTAAACTGGAAACACTTTCTCCTCTGCTTAAACAAACAATTAAGACTTCTTGTGAAGTCCTCCAAAGCAAACAACTTTCTTCTTCTTTTGGCTGCTCCTTTTAATGGTCGCCACAGTGGATCATCTGTTTCAATTTCATCCTGTCCTCTGCATCTTGCTCTGTCACACCAAGCACCTGCATATCCTCTCTCACCACATCCATAAAACTTATCTTAGGCCTTCCTCTTTTCCTGTTACCTGGCAGCTTCATCCTTAGCATCTTTTTTCTAATATACTCTGCATCCCTCCTCAGCACATGTCCTAACCAATGTAATCTTGCCTCTCTGGCTTTGTCTCCAAACCTTATAACCTGGGCTGACCCTCTAATATACTTGTTCCTAATCCTGTCCACCCTTGTCACACCCAGTGCAAATCTTAACATCTTTAACTCTTTCACGTCCAGCTCTGACTCCTGCCTTTTTGTCAGTGCCACTGTCTCCAACCCATATAACATAGCTGGTCTCACTACCCTCTTGTAAACCTTCCCTTTCACTCTTACTGGTACTCGTCTGTCATAAATTACTCCTGACACTCTTCTCCACCCACTCAATCCTGCCTGTACTCTCTTCTTCACCTCTCTTCCACACTCACCATTACTCTGAACTGTTGATCCCAAGTATTTAAACTCATCCACCTTCGCCACCTCTACTCCCTGCATCCTCACCATTCCTCTATCCTCCCCCTCATTCACACACGTATATTCTGTCTTAGTCCTGCTGACCTTCATTCCTCTTCTCTCTAGAGCATATCTCCATCTCTTCAGGGTTTCCTCCACCTGTTCCCTACTCTCACTATAGATCACAATGTCATCTGCAAACATCATAGTCCACAGGGACTCCTGTCTGATCTCGTCTGTCAACCTGTCCATCACCATTGCAAATAAGAAAGGGCTCAGAGCTGATCCTTGATGTAATCCCACCTCCACCTTAAACACATCTGTTACTCCTAGTGCAGACCTCACCGCTGTCACACTACCCTCGTACATATCCTGTAGCACTCTAACATACTTCTCTGACACTCCCGACTCCTCCAAAGCAAACTATGAAACCAAATTAGTTTCCCCAGCTATGGACAGCCATAAGGCATTCATCAGTAGTCTAAAAGGTAAGACCCAGATTTGCACTGAACTGGTAGTTAATGAAACCACATACACTGAGCCTGTAGATATAGCAAACCTGTTAGTCAACAGGTTCTGTCAAAACTTCACTCCTCTGTCACCACCATACATATCGCATGACATTTCTTCCATCTGTCCCCCATCTTGTTATCTCTAGGGAGCAGGTCACAAATGCCCTCTCTAATGCCAAAAACACAGCATCTATGGGACCTGATAACATCCCAGGCTGTGTCATACATGGGCTCCAACAAGAATTAGCAACACCATTGGATACTCTTTTCAATCATAGTCTAAGCACTTGCTTCATCCAAGCTGAATTGGAAACAGACACTGTTATCCCCTTGCACAAGGGTATTGCTTCCACTGACCCCAGGAACTATAGACCTATTAGCCTGACTAGGCTTTTCTGCAAGGCCATGGAGCGAATAATCATGGATCTCATCAGCAAAGATATAGGTAATCTCCAAACACTTGATGCTACTCAGTTTGGATTTGTCAAAGGGAGATTATGCCTGTTCAACTCGGTAGACTTCTTCAAGACAGTCAAAAGAGCCCTGAAGGAGGGGAAAACTATGCATACAGCCTACCTGGACTTGGCCAAGGCTTTTGACACTAATCCCCACTCAGGCATTATTGACAAACTCACCCAGCTTGGTATCAACCCTTATATCATTAGGTGGGTTGCTAACTGGCCCACCGCTAGAACCCATACAATCAAAATAGGCAAATCCTCCTCCAACAGCAGACCCATAACCAGTGTTGTGACCACTACTGTTTCGCAATGTATTTTTCCAAAGTGCAAGCAAAAACTAAAGGTCTTTGGCTGACAAAGTTTGTTGATGACTGCAAAATGGGAGCTGTCATGGAATCCCCAAATGATGCCAACATCCTACAAGAGGGTCTTACCAAACAAATGATTGGTGCCAAAGTCCCAGCCTTAAACTCAATGCAAAAAATGTATTATCATCCCTTTTGGTAATTGCGATATTCCTGCTAACTACCACATCAATAGAAACACCCTAAGCACACACTCAGTGGTGAGACACCTGTGTACACAGGTTGACAGCAACATTACCTTTAATCATCATGTCTCCACAGTGGTAAGAAGAACATTCTATATTGCTCTTCTCATAGGTAAGGGCATTGCTTCCAGAAAAAAAGAAGTTATAACCTCCCTGTACTCTTCCCTCATACACCCAGTAATTGAGTACAGCAGCCCAGGCACCTGCAGCAATTGGAAAGCCCACAAAGGTTCCTCACAAGGAGAATTCAATGTATTCAGCATCTGTCCTATAAGGATCTGCTGAAATCACTGTCACTTTACTCCATTTCATATGAACTACTCAGAGGTGATCTCTGCCTTGCGTATAAGGCAGTCTCTGACTCTGCTTTATTGGAAATGCTGCTAATCCATAAGTCCAGTGGCTCACAGGTTACTCACTGTAAAGACCTTAACCTGGTATGTGACATTAATAGAACCTGCTGGATGGACAAGTTTGTCTCCCAGAGGTTAATGCACCTGTGGAACAGACTCCCAATTCATGTCAAGCAGAGCACCTCTTTGGCCCTCTTCAAGTGCAATCTGGACGATTGGATGGGTACCTGTAAATTCACCCTGGAGGTTTCACCTGTGTCTCTCTTGGACAGGGGCAATAGGTGCTGATTGTGGAAGCAAGGGCAGAACTTGGGTAGGCTTGTAAGGCCCCTAGGGCCATTAGCCTAGTAACTTCCTATGATCTTATGGTCCTATGAAATAATAATATTGGCAGCTTACAAGCCCTTGATCCTAACTCTTTTGGCTTTGTGAAAGAAAGATCCTGATTACTAAATCTGGTAGTAGATTTCATTGAGAAAGTCAGTGAAGCAGCAGAGAGCATCACATCGGTGCAAACTCTCTGGTTAGATTTAACCAAGGGCTTTGATACTATACCACACTCTGGCACTGTTGGCAAACTGACAACATTAGAAATTATCTGTTATATAACTCATAGAATAGCAAACTAACTCACCAAAAGGACCCATATTGTCAAATTGGTGCAAGACTCTCCTGTAAAAAAATAGGTAGCCACTGGCATCCCACAGCTTTCTCCTGTAAAGTCATTCCTTTTCAACATAAAGTTAGCTGATGACTGGAAGCCGAGAGTTGTCATAAACTCACAGATGCCACATGTTCTCCAAAAAGACACAAACCACACAAACTTATTAATATTAATGCAAAGAAATGCAGCATTTTTCTCACTGGGAATCAAAAACTACCCCCTAAAAACTGATGCTACCATAACAGACCTAGGGACTTTAATGGACAATGAACTTTTGTTTAACCTCCATGTATCAACTTTCCTTATGAAGTCCTGCACATACCAATTAATGAATTACCAAAGTCATATCCCAATCCTCCAGGTACAGGGAAGTTATTATTCCTATCATCTCCTACCTTATCAGGGCTATAATAGAATATAATGCCCCTTTTGGTATGTATCTAGATGAGCATATTGTCCATTTAGAAATAAGCACAATGCATCTTCACCAACAAAACAGTGGTTATGAGCTCTTTAAGTTACACAGAACATCTAAAACCACTAATACTCTATTCTGTCTCTTACAGACGTCTGTATGTATGCTCTACTTAGCTTGTAGGACTCCAAATAACCCTGTTCTACTTGACATTTCACATGTTCATAAAACAGGTAACACCTCCTATATCCACAACATGGATGTAATATGAACAGAACCGTTTGGACGGATAGACACCTCTCTCAATGGATCCCCTCGCTATACACAATAAGCTCCCACTCCATATCCAACAAAGTGACTCTCTATAAACCCAAGCATGATGAGTGAATGGGGATCCCTAATTTTACCCATGGTCTACTTGCTCAGACCCTCATGGCTCTTAATGTTCTCTCTTTCTGATTTATGGTTTAATATGTACCTATGAATCCAGGAACAATGAGAAACTGAAAGGACTGCTATATTTTTAACAATTTATATCTAAATGTAAAGAAAAGCCCTGATGTAAATTTAATATTATTCAGCATTACGTGACTCAAAAAACAGATACATGCTTTTTTCCTGATAGATCTGGATTTAAGGAATGTTTTCTACTGTTTTGTGGCTATTTGTTCACTATATGTAATGTAAATGTTTATCGGTATTTGGACTGAGTGTTAGGCAGATTTAAACCCTGTGAGAAGAATTGTGCAGTATGTGGGACAGTATTTGAAGTGCTTTGTCTGCAGACATGCTGAACATTTGGCAGTGGACTGTAAGGAGTACTGTGTGCCCTCTGTAAAAAAAAGGGGCACTCCCAATCAGACATGGATTCTGATGTATGAGGTGCAAGAAAGAGAGCACCGAGTGCCAGACTCCATTACTGAAATAAGTTAAGAAATACAAGAAATGAATGAGATCTTATTAAATAAAGGAGAAAGAAAACAGAGCAACATATACTGTGTCTGTTAGTAATCTGAAATGTGGGAGAGCATGTGGAATGGGAAGAAGAAAGTGCTGATAAGCAATAAAATGTAGGGAAAGGATAAACTGCTGCTGATTCTAAATAAACAGAATGCTGAAGTATGGTGGGGAGTACAAAACGTACAGAAGTCCTGAGGGGAAAAGGTGACGCATAAAATAATGAAATAATGTGGGTAAAGGGGGACTAGATGGAAATATTGTGATTAAATAGCAATAGTTTAAAAAGTGTAAGCAGAACAGAGTGTTTTAAAATGATTGAAACAGACATGGACTGACTTTTTCAACTTCTATGATATTGGTAAACAAGACAGAGAAATTTGAAGAGCAGGAGAGGGTAATAGATTTTCTAATTACCCAGAAAACTGGCCTAGAATTTTTTTATGTATTATTCAGCCATTAAACATCAAATAGCAATATCAAACAAAAAAAAAAAAAACAAGAAAAAGGCACAAGATAAAAATATTGAATTTAATCACTATAATAAGCCATACAGTTTCCCAACTTAGCCTGTGCCATAATTGCTAAACATTGCAATCTACTACTGCTACAATGGCACGCATAAATATAAAAGAACAACCAAAAGGGAAGATCATCCACATTATACTTTTCCTCTGAGGTCTAACCTCTGTCCCTATTCTCATCCCATTTGAGTTCCTCAGTGATTCCCTCATGTCTCTTTGTCCCATTGCCAATGAGTACTCTCTTGCCAAGGTCAACTATCTTTCTCTCGCCTTATTCCAGCTGTCCTTCATTTTTAGCTTCAGTGATCTATCCAGTTGTGCTATCAGTACTTTTCTATAAGTGTTTAAGTTCTGTCTGATCATTCCTTCCTATTTAAGTTCCCCTTTCTAAGCTTTTACAATTAGCTATCAATCCATCTTTCCCATCTACTTTATTATAGAGCTTTTCTGCCAGCCATTCTGAAAAGATCTTATGCTCTATAACATGAAGCAAAGTGAATGAAAAAGAAATACCACAATAAAATAGTGTTTATAAAAATTAATTTCTGTTAATTTGCAGATAGTCTGTATAAAACTATAAACAGTATAATAATAATAATAATAATAATAGTCAATAATAATAATAATTACCAAACAAAACATTGCTTTATTATTGTATATGCAGATACAGATCTGGATAAAAGGGCAAACATGTCTGAGCTGATATGAAATTATAATGGGAATGCTGATATGTTGTGCATGCAATAAGGAAAAAAAGGGAAACACTCACTTGGTATAATGGTTAAGGACTTTTCCTCCAGTGTACAATGTACAAGGTTTGATCCCAACCAGTGTGGAGTGTGCATGTTCCCTGTGCATTTCTGTGTTTCTGTAGGGTTCCTCTCATCTTCCAAAAACACTTCAAACTCACCCAACTGAATGGACACATTAACAGCAGCAGAATACCCTTTGTGGTACCTATCAGTGGAAGAGCTATAGAGACCATCCACTTTAGACAGGAACTGTTGTATGCAGTATCTCCTAGGTATGAGAACATGGATTACAGACTACACACCTTCTCAAGGCTAGTCAGAGTCAGTCAACAGTGAAAAACTTGGTTGTAGGTGATGTTGACTATTGTCGCCAAAAATTGGCATGAGGTATTTGCCTGTGAAAAGTAAAAAGAGGACCTGATCTTCACCAAGTACCCATGATAATGATAGAAGAGGGTATATGTGCATCTATTGGCCAATGGATGCCTAGCATAAAGCCCACCAACCCTGTGTCAATAAGGTACTGGTCAGTGTCCTAGTGAAGTCAAGCAAACTGCCAAAACTGAACTAAGGATTGCTGCACTCACTACTGGTTCATCAACAGATGCAGCCTGGTAGTAAATGATATGATGGTAAAGAGGAGGCTGGATTCAGTGTATCCAGGAGACAAGGTGGAAGGGCAGTGCAGCAAAGCCACTTGGTCTTGGGATCCAGAGTCTACTACTCAGGGAGAGCAGACTATAAATCGTGTGGGAATTATGGTGATGGAGAGTCTTCATAAGACAGCAAGGGATGTCATTAGAATTTGTAAGAAGCCTCATGGCCATCAGGCTCAAGTGTAAAGACTGGGAAGTACTCATAATCATAATCACTTGTCATAATCTCAGTCTGGGCTCCACAGCACGTTTGTGAGAAAAGGGTGTATTTGCAGGACAACATGAGCTTATTCCCATTTGTTTTCCAGGGTAGACTTCTGATGTTCACAGACCTTTTACAGACTCAGCACAGCAGCGGCGTCTGGTTAAATGACTTGCTCAGAGTCATACAGTTAACGAAGTATGTCATACAGTTAAGTAATGGAAGCTGAGGGAATCAAACCTTGCATCACTAGACTGCAGGAAATGGCTTGTTAACAGGTCCTTAATCCTCTAAGCCAACTGCTAGATAATTCGATTGCTGCCAGACAAGAGCTGATGTTGATAATTGTGGACCTGAATGCACACAGTGTGATAGACAGAACAGGATATAAGGACTGCCTGAGTCCACATGGGTACGGCAATATAAATAAAGAAAGAGAGGCTATTCTAGATTTCTGTATGGTGCTCATCACAACTCAGATATACTTCCTCCTAGTAAGAAATTAGAGATTGCAAAGTCAACGCCAGAGAAAGAGTAAGCCCATTACATAAATTACCGATGACCAAAATTAGCTGCAAGCAGTTGTCAGAGAAAGCCCCAAGAACAACAGAGACTAGGCTGAAGACCTGGAAGTTCATTAGGCACTAGTGTACAAGGAAATACTTAGGGCTGCATCATATAGGAAGAAGCAGAGGAAATAGATGAAGTTAGAGAAGTATGGCAGCATCTCAAAACACCACGTGTGAGGCCTGTAGAACAGGCACACCACCAAGACAGGTTTTGAAATAAGGTACGTAAGGAAAGCTGGTGTTAGAAAACTGAAATCCAAGAAATTATCAAAACAAAGGAGTGCAGGAAAAAGTGGAGACAGAAAAGATGGGTCAGACCAAGATGGAATACCATTTGGCTAACAAATGGGTTAACAGAGCAGTAGCAATAACAAAGAACAAGACATCAGAGGCACTCTATCAGCTTCTGGAAAAGGACTCAGTAGAAGGCACAGAGAAAGTTTGTTACATTGTATGGAAAAACAGAAAGATAAAGAAGATAACCATCAGACATCCATCAAAAAGGATGCCAAATAACCTGCTCAACAGTCCACAGAACATCAAAGGTAGATAGAAAGAGTATGTTCAGCTGTTCCTGAGTGAAAAAATAAACAAAGAAACGGTTCTGACCCAGACACAACCTATGGTGACAGGGAAAGAAGAGTCTGGTCTAGAAGAAGTAAGAATAGCACTAAGGAAAATGAAATTAGGGAAAGCAGCAGACTCATATCTGCCAGAAAAGAGCATTAAGAACTTTTAAGTTTGTCTGCTTAAAGGTGTATATGGCTCCATATCTTATGCCCCCCCCCCCATAATCACTTGCTTAGCATATTCCTATGTGCCTGTGTTATGGAAGATATGATCAAGATGTTGGGTGAATTATGGGACAAATGACTTCAGTGGGTACTCAAAGCACTATAGACAGAAAAGTGTATTTCATCTGACTGCAGAATAAACCTTCTAATGCATTATGCAAGAAGAAAGGGGATATTTCCAATTGTGGGCAGTACAGAGATATCAAACTCCTGTCCCACCACATGAAATTTCTAGAGAAGGTGATTGATGAATGAATACACTGAGTAGCAAAAGAAAGACAAGAGGTAGACCGTCTGTATCCAGGTCAGGATGCAGCACAACCAACCAGTTGCTTGCAGTGAGACAGTTAGTGGTAAACAGTTTAGAGATGAGTAAAGACTTCAACTAGGCATTCCTAGCTTGGAGAAAGCATATGTCAAGATTCCAAGAAAACTGATTTGGGCTGTCTTGTGATGGCTTGAAGTATCAGAAACATTAGTAGATTTAGTGCAGACAATGTACAAGTTCTCCGTGACACAAGTATGAACAGTGTCTCTGGGCTCATAGAAAAGATCCCAGTGGAAGTGGGATTGCATCAAGGTTCAGTTCTAAACCCACTGTTGTTCATAGTGGTGATGGACTATGTTAACAAGGAGTTAACAGAGTACAGATCATCAAAGCTGCTGTATGCAGACAATGTGACATTTCAAGCAGACTCTGAACATGAACTTGAGCAAATCCTATGGGAATGGAAATCAAAACTGAAGGCATTTGGGCTGAAACTGAATACAGAAAAGAGTTGTTATGACAGCAAATGGGAGAGTCAGAAGAAGATGAAAAATTGAGATGGAAGGGAAAGATAGTGGAACAGGTTAACAAATGTCAGGTATCTGGGGGTGGGGTGAATGAGGAGAAGGGAAGTCTGAATGTAATGATCAAAGCTCGAATCAAAGAGGCCACAGTCAACTGGCACAGACTGTCAGCATCATTTTTGAAATAAAATGCCAAAGAAGCTGAATAGTAAGGAGTACAAAACAATGGTAAGACCAGTACTACTGTATGATATAAAAACCTTGGCAGTGAAGGCATAACAGCTGAGGAAGCTAGAGCCGTGGAGATGGTGCCTGAGATAGGTAGTAGGATGCATACAGTGGGATAGACAAAAAAATGAGGCTGTCATATGCAGAAACCAAAGTAAGCAGCTAAAAACTAAATAGAGGTATATGTGTAGATCAATAAAGAGGCAACACAGTGGTAAGAAAGGTTAATAATGAAGAAGTTTTTAGGATCATTGAATGGTAATGAGGAAACAAAGTTAAGATTTGATAATTATTTCAAATAAAGAAACAAACTGTATAGAAATTATACGTCAGAAGTATGAAAATATATGTAAAACAGAACATAGATGTAACCAGAAAGACAGTTTTGACTAGCTTGATAGCTGAGTAAATAAACAACAGGGAATGTTATGGAAGATTAAATTATATTTGAAGAAGAAATATGGAAGATGAGGAGGGACTGCATAGGAAAGAAAAGTTAATAGATGAAGTAGAAAAGGATATAGCGGAACAGTATTCATTTATTTATTTATTTATTTATTTACATTTGTTGACCGGGAGAGTTTGACTGGATTAATGTCCATTTTCAGCGGAGGCCCAGGGAGAAAAGCTCTAGCATACAATTAGTCATAAAAACAAAAGATACAGTTAGCCAAACAAACAAAGACAGACTACTTATAAGACATATTACTTGTCATATACAACAGAGTAGAAAATATGTTCATTTTTAGCTTTAGTCATAACTGAATTTGTAGAAGACATATTTTCCAAGTGACACTGTTTATTTATAATAAGACTGAAGGAAGTGGACAAAGATTCCTGGGGAGGAGAATATTCTATTGTGCTAAAAAGACATGCCTTAAGGTGTTGCTGTATAAAGTCAGGCGCTAGAGAGGGTATGGGAAAGAGGAAGTCCAAGATCACCCAGGGTTAGCACAGGTGCATATCCAGTGGGATGGGAAATAAAGTTTAAGTTTTTTCTTGAATTTAACCAAGGAGAATTCCTGAGTTAGATCAGGTGGCAAGTGTTTCCAGGTTTTGGTAATGTAGTTGGACAAGACGGCGTCGTCGGCTGAGTTGCGGGATTGTAGTCTTGAGTAGTAGTTTTTCAGTGGATCTGAGTGGCCGTGCACTAGTGTGAGGAGTTATTAAAGATTTGAGAGCAGGTACCTTATTAGGGTGGTGAAGCACTTTATGAGCTGTATTAAGTTGGTTGTATAGAAGGAGATTAGGGAATTCAAGCCAGTTTGAGGTTTTGTCAGTGATATGTATGAAATTTAGAGTTGCTGGCTAAATGGGCTATGTGATTGTAACAGTGATAGTTTGTTTAGTTCAGCCTTAGCCAAGTTGGTAAGTATAGGGGATGCATACATAAGTGTTGATAGGAGGTGGGAGTGGGCAATAGTGGATCTAGTTTCTTGGGTTAAGAATGCACTGTTCCTATACAGTGAACCAGTTCTTTTATTTGTATTTTTTATGGTTTGGCTTATATAGAGGTCGAATTTTAGATGGCTATCTATGTGCACCCATAGCAGTTTTGTGTGGGTGTCTGGAGTGATAATAGTTCTATTGTTAGAAATCACAGTAAAGGTTGTGGGAGGGGACCGCTGGGTTGGGGTGAATACTAATAATTTTTTTTGGGGGATTCAAGACCAGTTGATGGTTGGAAAGCCAGTTTTCAATGGTATTAAATGTTGTTGTTATGGACTGGAGTTTGACTGGGGTGTAGGCTGTACAAATCAAAGTGGAGTCGTCTTCATACTGATTGCAGGTGGCATTGGGGATTGCTGTGGGGAGGTAATTTATAAAGATAGAAAAAAGTAGTGGTCCCAGGATAGAGCCCTGTGGAACCCCAAGATTGACTGGGAATAGGGTGGACAGGTTGTTTTGCCAAAGTACGGCCTGAACTCTACCCTGTAAGTAGTTTTGGAACCACTGAATGGCCAGCTAATTAAGGGACAGATTTTCCATTGTGCGGATAAGTTGGCGATGGTTAACCATGTCAAAAGCCTTGGAGAGTTCAAGAAAGAGGGCTGATGACAATTCACCATTATTCCTGTTATTGTTAATAGTATTGGTGAATGAGAGGAGTGCAGTAGTTGTGCTATGATGGGGCCTAAATCCATGCTGTGAGTCAGCTAGTAGTTTGTTATGGGTAAGAAAGTGCATTAGCTGACTGTGAGTGTGGACAGTATAGCAATTGGCTTGTAGTTGGACATTTTGGTAGAACTCCCCCCTTTATGTAATGGTATCACATGTGATACCTTCCAAATATAGGGTATGGTACATTCTTTGATGGATCTATTGATTAAGATGGATATGGGTAGGGCTATGGCATCTGAAGATATTTGCAGATATTTGGTGGGGAGGATATCTGCAGCTAGTGTGGTGGGTTTTAGTTTGGTAGGAAATTTCCTGATGTAGTTGGTTGTGATAGGGTTGAAGCTAAAGGATAGTTTACTATTGGGTGCTAGAATGTGGTTATTTGTTAAAAGTGGAATTATGCTGGTTGGCTAGGGCCTGGCTATTTCTGTAAAGAAGGCGTTAAAGCTGTTGGCAATACATTTTGGTTGTGAGCCTTGGGATGTTGAGCGGGTAGGGGTGGTGGGTCTACCTGGGTGAAATAATTTTTTAATAACTGACCAAAATTTTTGTGGGATGTTTTGATTATTCTGCTGAAGGTGATATAAATACTCCTTTATGTCTCTCAAGATGGACTTTTTGTGTTGTTTCTGAGTTGGTGGTACAGTAGGTGATAGGTGATTTGGTGGTTCTCCATTGTGACCAGGGTTTATTCCTTGTTTTAACTTTAGTTATGGCATTTTTACTCAACCATGAGGCTGGATTCTGTTTAACTCTAGTGGTCTTAGATGGTGCGTGAGAGTCTAGGATTGTGAGAAATGTGGTATTAAAGTAAGAGACATCATTTGCAAGGGGAAGGTGATTTAGTATGGACCAATTGCACAGCTTTAGTTCATCCTGAAATAGATTAGGTTTGAAGTATTTGGTAGTTCTAATAGTTTTATAGATGGATTGATGGGCATATTCAGATTGGGCTTTTATAATAAAGGTGGCAGATGATCACTTAATTTATCAGGTAGTACTCCAGATGAGTATCTAAAGCTGTGATTATTGACGAGTATCCAATCAAGGATACTTTCCCTTTTTGAGGATTTGTCTATTCTGGTGGGAGATGTAATCAGCTGGGTGAATCCATACAGGTTGATGTGAGTGGAAGGGCTGTAAGAGGAGCAGGTGGACCAGTCTATATTAAAATCCCCAAGAATAATAGATTCCTGAGGATGGTTGTTAGAGAGCAGTTGTAGTAGACTCTTTAGAGTTTCTATGTTGTCCACTGGAGGAATGTAAGAACAGATGATGTTTATGGATTTATTGTTATTAATTCTTAGCTTAGCTACTAGGACTTCCACATTGTTGAATGGAGGAGGTTGTAGATTTGTTGTGGTAATGTCTAAGGAGTTTTTATAGATAATGGCTACCCACCTCCTTTTTTGGTAGGTCTATCTAGCCTAAGTATATTATACCCTGGGGGCAGTATTTCACTGTCTGATGTTTTGGGGTTTAGCCAGGTTTCAGTGATACCAAGTATATCTGGGGAATATGTTGCCATAAGGGCATGAACACTGTGGATTTATTTTTATGCTTCTAGTGTTTATGTGCATTTCTTGTAATGAACCAGTGGGATGAGAAATAATCTGACTGTTAATGGGACTGTTGGAAATGCTATTAGAGTTGTGAAGTGAAGTAGGGCCAGGGTTAGGGTGAATATCATCACCCAGAAGGAGATTATTTTTTAGGTTAGCAATGAGTTTGGATAGTTTAATGGCTAGTTGCTTGATAGTATTTGGATTTGGATGATGATTCATTAGTTTTAGTTATAGAGAAAGGACTACATATTGGGTAGTGGACATTAATCCAAGGTGGGATAATAAAGTTATAGTTTGGACTACTTGGAGGAGGGATTGCAGTTTGACTATTAGGACTTTGGCAGTCTGAGAGCAATTTAGTTTCATAAGAGGTTAGGTGATATTGTCCTACTAGCAGGGGGAGAAGGAGCAGCGGGAGAAGAGGAGTGGGAGGAGTATTAGAGTGAGGGGAGGGAGTCATGGCAGAATGTGTGAATAATTGTAGAGTGGGCAATTTTGTAGGAAGTGTCTTTGTACTTGGAGCAGGGTTGAATTAATAATCTGTGTATGTTCTGGATAGGTTAATGAAAATGGGGTGGAGCTTGTGATGCTTAAATGTAAAGGTACTGAGGATGGGTGGGAATAGGGGGTAGGCTGGGGTGTGCAGTGAGCCCGAGCGCAGCTAGAGTGAGCAGAGCAGGGCTAAACGTAACAACAAGATTTATTAGAATCAACAAGTATTTTGTAGGTAATCACCTCAACACCTTTCCTTATATTTTAGCATTCATACTTCAACAGTTCTGCTGTAGAATCTAGGCTTAGTCACAGTTTGCTAAGCTGCCTTTGTTTTACCAGAAGCCAATTATTTAGAGATATTTATGCTATAGTACAGGGATGCTAGGGGCTATACCCATGCAGCGGACCCAGGGAAGTGCTGTTGGAAAAATGTAGAAACTCAAATTCTTCAGAAGTATAGAGGATGATAACGCAGGGTTGATTATTCAGATTTTTATAACTGGTTGTCTAACAGAAAGGAAAATAAAGTTGAGTTACATGATGAGCATAATATGCTTCTAAAGAAGAAAACAAAAAAGATGATGGCCAAGATGGTTAGAAATAAAGGCCACTTTCTTTGGGCAGGATGGATTTTGGGAACACAAGTGCAGGATAAGTTGTTGTGGGGGATATACAACATGTAGCGGAGGGGATTGGATGTGGTAGAAGTGATGAATAAATACAATAAATGTATATTGTGTTGGATTAGGAAACGGTAAAGTAAATTATAATGAATGAAAGACTTTTAGTAAGTACTGATTTAGGAAAAAACATTTGATATTGTGTCTTGTAAAGGTTATTAGAGAATTGTAGACCATGTGGAAAATGAAGTATATATAGGATTTATAACAAAGATATTTGTGTGTTCAGTTCTTTTGTAAGTGTGTATTTGGGACTGTTTATTCAGGTTAAGAAAGCTATTAAGCAGGACTGTCAAATTAGGCCATTGTGCCTTCCTTGCAGTATAAATGTGAGCATGAGTAAGGTGGAAGGGCAAAGAAGAAATTTCAGAAGTTATATGAGGAACTGGGAATAGCAAAGTATTTAACACAGACCAATGATAAGGAACAGATTGCAACAGTTAAAGGTGAGGTGGATAATGTACCAGCGAAAATTATTTGATTATACTCTGGAGTTTCTTATAAGTTATGTCATTGGTGGTGATTTCATCCTGGTGGCACTTCTTCCAGATATGATCATCCTTTGACATGATGGGGTTGGGAGGGTGGCTTAATGGCTAAGGTGTTTGCCTTACAAACACAAGGTGAAAGGTTTGAGTCTCACAAGGGATAACTGGCTAGGCTTAAAAAATGGCTCGCAGGGGCAGTTAGCCTAGTACTAAACTATGAACTTAAACTATGAACCTATGGCTTTCATGGCTATGTTAAATAACACATTCAGCTTCTTTATCAGCTTTTAGAGCAATTTTCTCCACATGTGGCATAATTGCTGGAGTATATTATTCAATTTTCTTTGCTGACTTGTACTTCTCTTAGGATTACACAAGTCCTGCTGAGCTGTCATCTGTTCCTAGTACTGTCCTGCACAGTGTGACAAAGCATGACAAATACTTATGAAACAAGGCCTTCTTCCCTGTTTCAGGCTTTCTTCCTCCTTTTTGTGGTTAGACCATTCAAATGGTATATTCATTTTCAAAAGGGCTTTCAGTGCTGTTGTTATGATACCAAAATGTGTCATAAAGTTTGAGATATATTTAACCATATCTAACAAGTGTCTTGCCAGATTGGTATCTTAGTATTGTAGATGACTTATTTATATATTTTGGTGCATTAAGAGGTTGTCTTTACAGAGGTGTTGCTTGTATACTTGAGCAGTGTGAACATATCTAGATGTAATAATTTGCTTTATTTTGTGTTCACCATACTGAATCCTATCCTCCTGGACTGATTGCACAATCCTTCCTTTGTCTTACTCCAAAAAGGTGAGCTATTGCTTTACTGAACTCTAGGTTTCAAACCTCAGACAGGAAACACTGAATAAATATGGGAAACTACAATATGATATACTGTTGTAAAAATTCCTTTTATTGATATGAAATTGTAATGCAACAAATATTTTGTATTTTCATTTTATGAAGCATACTGTCTGGCGTTTTTGTAAATTAATAATATGGTAATGTAGAAATTCAGATTTAATTTTCTTAACCTAATATTTTGTCATCTAATGCTTTGAATTAAGTGCTGGATTTCTGTTTTGATGAGTTGAATACCTTTTTGTTTTTAATTAGTTGTACTTTTTTTTGAGATATATAATACCCAAATTTACTTTTGATTGATTTGTTAAGTATAACCTGCCAAGGTTTTATTGCTATATGCTACAATTTCTAAAGATGGTGATCATTTTTGATTACTTTTTCATAATTATCATTATATGCTATTCAATATCAACATACCTTAACCTGCTCACATATCACTAGATAACATACACATCTATTTACACCTGATATTGCATTCTAACACAGACATGCTGCTTTTACTATTTTTCTAAACCCACCATCACAGCTGACATGGTATCCTTACCTGTCTAACCTGTTTACTCTTAATTTTCAACATATCTACAACCATATCCTGTCATATCCCCACACACCAATACACATCAACAACCTCCTCCAACCATCTCGCCAATAAACAACACAGTTTCTCACATATCTCCCCCCAGCTTTTCCCCTATACCCTCCCATATTATTCAAACCACAAATTGTCCTCCTCATCATCTATGAAACCACACTTGACACCAGTACCATCAAGTATGAATAAAAAAACACTTCCCATGGTTCTCAATCCTAATTATATATCTGCGTGAATGTGGAGACATACATCCTAACCCCGGCCCACCCTCTTATCCTAACCACAAGAGTAAACCCAAAGATTTGAACATATGTACACTGAACCTTAGAAGTATGGGTAATAAAATAACCCCACTGCATGCCCTGATTTGTCAAAATAAACCTGACATACTAGCCCTTACCAAAACATAGTTACACCCCAATGTTAACGACTGAGAAATAATACCTCCAATCTTTGCAATAACCAGAAGAGACAGATCTAAAAAAGGGGAGAGATAGCCTTTCTATATCCCTCTACAGTCAACATCACACCCTACACCAGTAATATACATATATTTTGTAATGCTGAGGTACTAATCTCTTTTTTGGACCTCAACACATCAAAAAGAATTTGAATGTAAATATATATCTTACCAGGTCACAATATATCAGTGTTGGAAAATATTTTATCTTGGACATCCCAAACAATAAACCTCGAAACAATAATCTTGGGAGATGTAAATTTATTTATTTATTTATTTGACATTTGTTGACCAAGATAGTTCTACTGGGATAGAACCCTTTTTCAGTGGAGGCCTGGGGAGAAAAGTTCCACAGTACAAATATGTATATAAATGAAAATACAAGTTACAATAATTTTAAAATACAAAAAAGTTAGCAAACGAATAAAAGATAATAATAATGGTTGCATAGATATATGAAATATTAATTATACAATGACCCCCCCATTAATATTCCAAAATGTGCATGCTGATTGGCCAGCGTGCCCATTGTAAATCCCACAATATACCAACAGAAAAAGGTGCGGTCACCCGAACTTTTTTCCGTTGGTATAAGCTGTCCAAAACTTTTTTTTAATAAAAAAAAAACAAAAAAACTGAGAAACGGAGACTTTCTTTTCTCCGTTGCTTCCATTTCAAAGCATTGATGTACTGGGTATGCATGAGAACACAAGTCCCATATGCATGCGCAGTATATCAACACAAGGAAGCAGTATACCACCACCGCCGAAAGAACAGTAATGCGCCATTATACAAAGACATCATTTAAGAAAAGTAAGTATTTTTTTCTTAAATAATGTCATTGTATAATAGCAATAACTGACTCCGTGGTTGTGGTATATTTAAGATTTACCTATGGTTGCCTTTAATTAATCATTTGGGGTTCTCCCTCATGATTAAACCACACCTACCATGGATAAATCTTCAATATACCACACCACATCGTTGGTTATTGCTTAAATAGTGAACATTCAGTATGTAAAGTGGAAACAAATTATAGTTAACAGAAGGTAAATTTATTAGTAGAGGTTAAGATATAGTAAAATTAAAGTCTAAAGCAAAGCAGAGAAGAAAATAAGTAGAGAGTCAGGTAAATAAATAGGTAGAAGAAATCAGGTAAGTTGGAGAAAGAAACAGAGCAAAGAAAGGAAAATAAAGGGTTAGGAAGGAGCGAGGAGTAAAAAGAGAGGAGAAGAGAAAGGGTAAAGGTCTAGATTCAGGTAGGGTGGTTACAATGAGAAATCCAAGTGTGGTTTAGATATTCTTTGAGAGAGCTCTTAAATTTGTAAGCTTGAGGCATGCATCTCAGGGTTATGGAAAGCTTGTTCCATTGAATGGCAGGTGAGTAGCTGTACATGTTCTGTCCAACAGAGTTTTTAGGTTTATGAATCTGTAACAAATATTGAAAAAAGCTCCTTAGTGGCCGAGGAGGGATATAAAATGAAACTATCGAGGAGATATTAGGGCAAGAAGGAGGTTTATTGATGATGGAATGGATGACGAGTAATTGAATAACTTTCAGTTGGTTAGGGAACTCTAGCCAATTTAGTAACCAGAGGGCATGACAGTGATGTGATTTGGATGGCAGATTAGCTGCAAATCTAGCCACTTTTGTATAGGTAGTTTCAGGTTTAGTGAGAAGAGAAGACTGAAGGTTAATAAATATTTGTGAACCATAGAGAAGGCTGGAATAAGATAAGCATTGGCCAATGAGATTCTGGAGGTAGGGGTGAGGAACATTTTGTGTCTATATAGACAGCCAAGCTTCTGAAGGGTTTTTTTAATAGAGTGATGTATGTGTATATCAAATATTAGTTGATCATCTATAATTACTCCAAGGAAATGAAAGAATGTTAAATTAGGCCTTGAGGTGGTAGAGGGGTTTTGGGAGGAAGAGAAGTAGTTTTGTCTTTTTTGGGATTAAATATTGATTGGCAAACCATAGCTTCCAAATTCCCCACAAATAGTATAAATCTGTATGTTTTTTCTCAGCTTATCAATACTCCAATAAGATAAAACAAAGATCTTACCTGCCAGTCCACCCTTGACTGGATCCTATTATCCCACCTCGCCAATTACTCCTGTTTCGGTACACTGCCTAGCTTCCTGAGCGATCATCTGCCAGCTTATTCCCTGAGAACAAACTACCCACAACTAAGAGTACACACTGTAAAATCAGTTAGAGGAGTTTAACTAAATTTTGTCAGCATAAATTCAACAATCTACTACATGAAATAGACTGGACACTTCTTAAACAGCTACATCTTAATGAAGCTGTACTATACTTCAATAACACCTTCCTTCACATACTTAATATACTAGCACCCATTCGTATGAAAAGAATAAAAAAGAACTTGGCACCATGGCTCTCTATGCAATGTAAACACCTGATGAAGCAAAAGGACCTAGCCCTCTACTTAACCCTGGAACAAACAGAGAGTCAACAAATGTCAAATAGCCAACACCTTTAACAAGCACTTGATAAAATCAATATCAGACCTACTAATAAGCAGCACTCTTCAGCCTTGCCATGCATCAACAATAGGCCATCAGCTACTTCTGACCCTGTTGTTAATAACCATTCTAGTCAACAATGTGTCTTACAAACCCCATTCCCACTTCAGCCCATATCCACTGACACCATTAAGAAACTACTACAAAAACTAAAACGCTGCTCGACCTCAGCTGATAATCTTCCACCACACTACCTCAGACTGGCTGCCAACTCAATTGCCTAACCAATCAGTATCCTTATAAATAGGTCTTTATTTGAATCAGAAGTACCTACCATATGGAAACAATCTCACATCACCCCTATCCACAAAGGAGGCAACTCTTTTGAACCATCCAATTTCCGTCCTATATCCATCTTGTAATCCATATCCAAAATTATCAAGAGAGGTGTCCATCAGCAGGTAATGCAATACCTATTGCAAAACAATCTTTTAACCAAAACACAACATGGCTTCTGATCTAGCCGCAGCACAGCTACAGCCCTATTATCTTTTACAGACACCGTGAACAAGGCCAGAGATGCAGGATGCTATACAGCCTCAGTATTTTTTGATCTCTCCAAGGCCTTTGACACAGTGTCTCACCCCTTACTATTGAGCACACTGGCTAACTTAGAGCTGCCTCAAGGGTCGTAAACAAGCAGTGAAATGGTCCCTTGAGCTTTCATCCTTTCTCCATAACCCTACTGGAGTCCCTCAAGGCTCCATTCTCAGACCCCTCCTCTTCAACATTTTCACAAACAACCTTCACACTGCCTCTTACCCTGGACCCCTCATTCAATATGCTGATGATTCCACTATAATCTGTACCGCTCAATCACTACCAGAGCTAATTTCAAAAACTCAACAGTCCTTTACTGCAGTCGAATCCTGGCTAAGAAATACCCAACTCTTTCTTAATCCGAAGAAGACTAAACTAGTACTCTTTCAACCAAAAAACACCTCCCCTGTCACTGATCATTTCAGCATCCTTGCATCTGACAACACCGTCATAGCAATAGTGCAGGAAACCAAACTTCTAGGAGTTATCATTGACAATAAACTTTCATTCGACCCCCATATAGAGTGAAATATAAAGAAAACTCATCAAAAATTAGAACTCTGATATAGAAACAAACATTTCTTTACTGCAGCAACCAAAGCTACCCTTGCAAAAACATTTTTATTTCCCTCCCTTCTTTATGGTGCCCCTATCCTAACAAACTTACCAACTTCTACCCCCTAAGCAAGATGGAACAGTGCTACAACAAAGTTGCAAAGTTTGCCACAAACTCTAGATATCACACACACACTGTAAACCACTACTAGAACTAAACTGGTTTGAACTCCCTAACCAACTTGCCTTTATTCAACTATCCACCTTGCACTAACCTTATTTTCAAGCCTACTGCCTACCCTGCACTAGCCAATCTAGTCACACCTTACATACCAAATTGATTCCTACAATCAGAAGATAAAAATCTCTTAGATATCTCAAAAAACACAAGAAAACCAGGTCACTCTTTGTATTCTTACTCTGTCTGTCAGTATTCAACTATCCACCTTGCACTAACCTTATTTTCAAGCCTACTGCCTACCCTGCACTAGCCAATCTAGTCACACCTTACATACCAAATTGATTCCTACAATCAGAAGATAAAAATCTCTTAGATATCTCAAAACCCACAAGAAAACCAGGTCACTCTTTGTATTCTTACTCTGTCTCTATACTACGGAATTCACTACCTCTAGCTATCAGGTCTATGCCTATTCTAACCCATTTTAAAGCCTCTTTAAAAAATCATCTCAAAAATACATGGCTCTGCTCCTGCATAAAGCCTGCCTAATGCACAGCTCCTTCCTCTTCTTCCACACTAGCCTCATTCTCTTCTTCTGTTATATTTCACTCCCTCACAGTCTGCAAGGGCCTAAAGCTTTCCTAACTCCATCTCTGTTTCTATACTACATCCTTAAGTTACTGCTCAAGCTGTAATGTCTCTGTTCTTAACTCTCTCACTATCTTTCTGCATCTCTAACTTTCTAGCGATTATTTTCCTAACTGAAACCCTCATCCTGTTTTTCATATATTAGAACAGTTAATGTCATACAGTGCACTACCTACATACTACTTTTGGACACTATCTACTCCTAGGCTATGCACATGGTGAGAGTGACTATCACTATCTATGTTTTAACTGTATAGAACTGTCTAGCTGTGTAATCTTGTAACAGTTTCTTTCAACTTATTTTTGTATAGTATTTCTAATGTCATTTGTATTGTTTCATATTATACTGTATTTGTTCTGTATATAGAGCTTTTCTCCCCAGGCCTTTGCTGAAAATGAGTTCTGTAGACCCAGTCAGACCACCCCTGTAAACAAATGTCAAATAAATAAATAAAATAATTAACATGCAAATTGTAAATGAAGAGCCAAGTTCTGGATTACATAGCTAATTAACTCATTAGTGGTGAAAACTGTTTATGTAAATAGAATAATTTGATAGAAATATTGTTTTGCCATGTCAGGGGTTTATAGTTACTTAACATATAGATTTATGGCCATACCTCTCAACCTCTTAGAGCAAGAAATCTGGACAAAGCAGTCAATAATAGGGGGACAAAGGCCCAAAAATAGGGACACTTTTTAAATATTGCTCTTGCAAACTTAGAAAATTGATAGAATAACAGGTTTTTGGTTTGGCATGACATTTTTTGAGGGTTATGAAATCTGAAACTCAAATGTGTATCATTAATTTCTGACTTTAACCCTCAATAATTTGCTAGTGGCTTGCCAGAAAACCACAATTCTATGAGAAACAGACTAAAAACTATGAGGCAAAAATTTGGACATTCTATGAAAATCTGTACAGTTGACAGGTCTGTCTATGAGGTTTATGAGCATCAACAATTACTACACTTCCAAATGCTTACCAAATATATTGCACTACCTTTTTTGGCTTCTTAAATCTGAGTGAGTTTTGGTCTTCTGGTTTAGGAACATGAGCTAATAGTTTTTAAAATTTTCTTCTAGATCTAGTCAGTTAACTTCTGTTATGCATCTCCCTGAAGTTTGTTCAACTCAGAGGTGAAATATTAGCATTAGTCATGTGAAGCATCTGTGGAGAGAGAAGATTCTTGTAACTAGTGCAGTAGTTTTGTTCATAATGTTCCACTTATGTGACATACTGTTAATAGGTTTTACTGGTTTGGGGAACCTTATCTAATAAGCTTTTTAACTTGGAGGTTGGTATGATGGTTAAGGTGTTTACCTCACACACAAAAGGTACTACATTTGATTCTCAGCTAGGAAGATTGGCTAAGCTTAAATGGCCCGTAAGGGCAGCTAGCCTAGAAATTACTTGCTTACGTATTCTACGTTTACGTATGAACGTAGGTATAACACTTAATATAATGTTAGATAATCCATCCAAATCCACAAGCAGCCTTTTACCATTTTTGCTTATTTGATCAGGGTGCCACTTCAACAGTGATAGTAGGGACTAATTCCAAGGTTTACACCGCCAGGTGGTTAGGCCTGCCACAGTAGTTCTTCCACATCACATTCTTGCACGCACACTCACAACTATGGTCAGTCCACCTAATGCTTGTCTTTGGAGTATGGGAGGAAACCAAGCCCCCAGAGAAAGCCCACATGAACAAAGGGAGGACATGCAGACTCTGCAAAAAGCACCCCAGCCAAGAATCAAAATGTGAAACCTTTTGCTATGAGGTGACAATACTGTCCACCATGCCGTTGTGCATCCCTAATGTACAAGAACTTGATTATAGTAAACATTTCACATAAAAGAAAGATCGTCCTTTATTTGTTTTGTAAACAAATAAATCAAAATCCCAAATTCTGCATTTGCAAGAGACCTTATACAGTCCAATCAGCAGGATAACATTAATAGGAGTTAGATTAAAAATACTGAGTGGGCCGGATTCAGTAAACTTTGTTGCATTACACTAAGTGAATTTGCTCAATGGGCAGCCAAGCTAAGGGTGGTTTCAATTCAAAAAATTCAGCTACCTCATGTGGCCAGGCCAAATAATGTGGTTGGCCAGGTTATATGTTAATGACTGTATAATGAAGCACAGTGCATGATAATGAGGCCACATTGAAATAAAGGTCCCACCTGAAGAACTGTGAAAGAGGTAAATGATCCGCAAAGGCTCCATCAACTGCCACATGGGTTCATAGGTTATTACTAAGCCAATTTCCTTTTCGAGGAAGTGTAGCCAGTTTCCTTTTCGAGGCTTAATTTAACATATCCCATTTGGTGTTAGACTTGCCCATTCCATGGTTGATAACTATATATTATTCCTAGTGAGAATAACTGTGATTACATCATGGACAATATTAGAGGACCCATGCATGAGATAATGCATTTGAAAGCTGCCTCTATTCAGGGGGCAGTTCTCAGGTGTGTATTTTCATAGTAATAGTAGGGAGTAGACAAAGTTCCCAAAGGATACAGTAATTAATTTTTTGGCATTTAGTTTCAGTCCATGATTCTGTCACTAGTTATTTGTTTGGAACAAACTTTCCTGCAGGCTGGCTAAGTCATTTGGTGATCCAATAACTTCCTAGCTTGCGGTAACCTGCAAATGTATTCAGCCAGAGCTCTTTAGCATTGGCTTTTACTTCAGAGAGGTAGATGCCAAACAGGAGAAGCCCCACAATTTAGCCCTGCACAACTCCACTGGTGACTGGTGTCTTTGTGGTGGTAGCTTCCCCTGTTTTTATCTCCAGAATCCTATTTGTGAACCAGTTAGCAATCAAGCTTGTGATGCAGGGATTTATTGCCAGTTTTTAAGCTTTTTTACAATTCTTGTGTGGTAAACATTTTGAAAAGCCTTGGCCAGGTTAAGTTATATGATGTTTACTGCTTTACTATCATTCACTGCTTTGGTGACCTTTTCAAAGATATCCACCAGGTTGGGAAAATATGACCACCCATAAAGAGTCCAAACTGAGATGGGTCCAGTGTTTGGAGGTTTCCTATATCCTTATTGATTAGTTTCATGATAAATCTTTCCATGCAAATGCAACTTGTCAGAATTATGGATTTGTAATTGTGGAAGGTTCACCCTTATGCAGGGGAATGACTCTAACTGTTCTCCATTCAATTGGTACCAAACCTGTATGTATGCTGAGGTTGAACAATGTTGTTGGAGGGTAGCTAAACCATGCTTCATGCATCTAGGATTTTTTTTTGTTTGCACTTGATAGTGCTTTCTTTACTTGGTCTTGAGTGACAGCTGAAGACAAGTAGTTGTGGGATAGATGGAGGGGAGAGAAGCATAAACTTTGAGCTTCATTTATTCTTCAGCCTCAGTGTATGTAACATCATTCACAATCAGCTCAGCACATTGCTGTATTGTCTTTCTGAGATTACAAACATAACAACAAATGCATTGTGTCTGCCTTTGACTTGGGTGGCTAGTTTAGCCTCAATTGTGGCTTTGGTGGACTTTATTAAGCTACCCAGGTGTTTGTTTATTTAATTGAAGAGGGCCCTATGAATTCCTCTTCTTACTTAAAGCTTGTTTATTTATGGTTACAACAAAGGGTGATTGCTTCTGAGGTTTGCCTTGTGCTTGTCCCTACAGGGTACAGCTGCATCTATGCAGCTGTGTACATGCTGGTATAGTGTGGTGGTAAATGTTTCTGTGCATTCAGTGGAATTAACTGGGTTTGGTGAGGATGTACAGCTTGCCAGTTTATCAGTTGAGAGTAGGTAGTTTGTTTAAGAGAAATTTCTAAAGGGACCATGGGTGGAAGGATTCTCTAGTTTCAGTTTTACTTTGAAGGAGATGACTTTATAATCAGACCAAACAAGATAGGAAGACATGCAAGGGATGGTGCAAGATACCCCCATATCAATAAGTACACGCTTGAGGTGTTGCTACCCTTATTGGGTACTCTGATAAATTACTTCAGGGCATTTGTATTGACAAAATGCAGTAATCTCAGTGCTTGTGCACTAGTGATGGTGTAGGTTTTCCCAGTTTATAGTTGGAATGTTTAGATCACCTAGGAAATTGGTACTGGGTTTAATGCTGAGTGATTACAGTTCCTGTAGATAGGTGTTGCAGCTTGCTTGGGTCATAGTAGCAGATGTATAGCTAGCTAATATATGGTACATGACCTTTCTGATAATTATTTGTATATAAACATGCAAAAAGGAATTCCACAGTCCTCATGATGCAATGGAGCATGTTTAAATCAAAAAACATATTTTAAAAACAAGGAATTACTAAAAGTGCAACCAAACCACAAAGAAGGATACACACTTTTTTCCTGAATATATCAAGACTTCATCAGATACCTTCATTAATTTAAAACACCATTTAAATACCCCAAATTGGTGGCATACAACTTATCTAGCCATCCAATAGGAGCCTCCAGTTCTTGAAATACATCCCCTTTTAATATATATTTAAAAAAAACTTTAAAAAATCCCTCAATCATGTAGTAAAATGATAAATAGGAAAAACCTCTATGTCATGTCAAACAGACTTAAAAACAGTATGCCCCTAAAGATGGGATAAAAAAGATGCTGTAAGTCATCTTTCTATTGCTTTTAATCATGACACACTAGTAATACAGATGTGCTCATTCAAGCCTTGATAATTAGGTGCATTTAAACGCAACTGCCAATAAAGCTCCTTCTTTTCAAGGAGGACTGACCAAGGACCACCTCTCTCATTTTGTGCCTCTTCATCTAAGACCACAAATTTAAACCAATGCTTGTTGTAAAGCATAATGTGTTTAGCTAATGCGTTGTTAATTTTGCCTTTTTAAATCACATAGCAGTGTTCATAAATACATTCCTTAAGGGAACATTCAGTAGAATACTATACAAACTTGACACAGTGCAGCGTATACGACCCCTTTTGTAGAACAGTCATATCTGTCCTTAAGTAACAGACTGTGTCCCCTGATGGTCACATTCTCACCAAGCAAAATATATTTACAGTAATTGCAATGGTCACAACATCGCATTCGACAAACTACCGCTGTATTAGATTTATGGACTGTTCTCTCTAAAATGGCCTTTAAAGTCAGTCCTTTTTATATATTATACAGAGGCGGTCCTTGAACTTATCACGTATATCAATATCGTCCTTTACAATGGACCAATTCTTCCTTAATACTGCCTTAATATGCTGTGACAGCTTATTTTTTTATCCCATCTTTAGGGGCATACTGTTTTTAAACCTGTTTGGTTATTAAAATAAGTTTTTTGATTTAAACATGCTCCATTGCATCATGAGGACTGTGGAATTCCTTTTTTTATGTTTGTGTTTTTTTGGTTTGTCTGTCGTGAATTATCTGTAAATGAAGAGGTGAATCATGCTGCTTTACCAGCCTTGATGTGAGTCTCTTCTGGATGACGGTTAGGATACTTCTACATTTTTTATTCTTACTGCACAATGTCTAGTCTAAACATAGGTTCATAGGTTCATACTAGGCTATCTGCCCTAGGGCATTTATAAGCCTAGCCAGAGTATGTTTGGCTTTCACCACCCATTTTAAATTAATTTTGCTATGCCCTTTTTCGAGGTTAGTATACTGTGCCTCTGTCTAACAGTGACACATAAGTGATACCTGGGGTAAACCTACGATCTCCCATCCACTCATCAAGATTCCTCTTGAAGAGAGTCAATGAGGGACTCTGCCTAACCTGGACTGGGATTTTATTCCAGAGTGAAGGGAGCCTCTGGGTTATGAATCTGTCCCTCCAGCATGTCCTATTTATTTCAGTGCTGAGGTTCAAGTCTCGAGCATGTAGCTCGATGGGATTTGGATTTTTTGAGGTGCAGCATGTCCCTTAATTCCGGGTTGGACATGGCTTTATACGTCAGGCACAGGTCGCCTCTGAGCAGGTGGTATGCCACTGAGTAGAGCTGGAGTTTCTTTAACCGGGCAGCATATGGCATCTGTTTGAGCCCTTTGATCCTCTTGGTGAGGTACTTTTGGGGTCTTTCCAGTTGCTGCAGGTGTTTGGTAAGTTACATCCCAAAAGGTGCATTGTACTCGATTATGGGCCTGATGAGGGATGAGTAAAGAGGCACGATGACCTCCCCTAATCTAGATGTGAATCCCTTCATGATTAGGTGGGCTATATAAAATGTTTTTCTAACCACTTTGGCCACGTGGTTGTCAAATGAGAGATTGCTATCAACTTGGGTCCCCAGGTCCCTAATTACTTCTTCTGTACTTAATGGATTACCACCTATGTGGTAATTTATGGGCACTTTGTTTTTGCCAAAGGGGATGACTATACACTTTTTGGCGTTTAGCTTGAGGCCATGGCTCTGGTACCAGTTGTCTGTTTCTATGAGGCCCTTTTGGAGGATGCTTGTGTCGGCTGGAGAGTCGATTATGGCACCCAGTTTGCAGTCATCTGCGAACTTGGTCAGCCACAGTCCTTCTGTGTTGTGGACGATATTATAGCCCTGCACAGCCAGAGTGCTCTCTGCCATTTAAACCATGTCTCAGTCACTACACAGACATCTATATCAGAGTGAGCAGGGCATGAAGGGAATGGAGGAATTTCTTGTTTAGGCTAATAGAATTAAGCAGTATCACCTTAATATATTCCTGGTTTGTAATGCACAGGGTCCCATCTACAAAGCATGTGCAGGCTACCCAGACAGTTTTCGGGTCTATATTAAATGGTCTAAGAGGCATTACATTGAACGCCTCTTCAGCGACACGTAAACACCAACTGCACTAAACTGCAAATGTTCAAAACAGCGAATCACTAGCACCAAAAACACATACACACAATTTCAAACATAGCTAAATGGGGGGATTCGCCCCCATCCCCCCCAATGTGGGGGGCTCTGCTCCCCACACCCTTCCTAACTAACTAACTAAATATATGAAGTCCGAGATCCCACTACAGTGGGATAAAGGGCAATGTCACGGCTCAGGCCAAGCAATTTTTTTCCCTGGGAAATAAATCGCTGACCTGAGCCTTCGATATTTTCAGATTTCGGTCTATATGTGTCGGTGAAATGGCATTCGCTCTAATGCCGTTTTGCCAATCTAATATAGACACACAGTTGTCATGACTCACACATATGGGTACACATGTGACTATCAATTGTTTGAAAGGGTTGAATTGCAACAGGGGCATCTTGTGAGTGTTGTTGGATATTTGCAGAACCCTGGCTCATGATTCCCATCAGAAGTTCACGCAATCAAACTGACTAGTGATGCAGCCTTGCGCTATCATATGTATGTGTTTGGTCTGCTGCTATCACTCTTTCACTCTGTGGATACATCCAGTGATGCCCTGCAGTATGATTTGCCATGAGTGCAATAATATGAACCGTGAGTGATGTGTTTCCCAATATTATAGTTAGAAAGTGGATGCAGCAGGATGGCCTCTTGCAGGGACCACAGTTCCCAGCACCACAGGAAGCAGCAGCAGCAGATGAGACATATGAGGAGTCAAAGGTAGAGCCAGCTGCCTGGAATGACCATGCCAGAGAAATATGGAGGCACAGTATGCTGTAGCTCTAGCAAAAAAGGCATCAGATTGCACATGGCTTTACAACATAGCTATACAAGACATAAGCATACACCCTGCAGTACAGATGATGCTTGGAAAAAACAGAGTGTGCTTTCCCATACATAGGCAGGCCACACTGTGCAACATATACAGGCAAACAAAGTAGCAATGCACAAAGTGCAGGACACAGTTATCATTATTTGCCCTTGTCCACCTCTGTACATGAAGATAACTGTGCAGGACACAGTTGTCATCATATGCACAGGTGGACAACAGAGTACAGGACTGCATGCCTTTCATAGGAAAGTATGTGAGTGTGAGTGCTGAGGCATAGGTAAAGAAAAAGTGTTTTATGGGTAGTGTGAGAAGTGAGCATTTGGAGAGGTTTCAATGTGTAGAAAGGTCAGGGTCAGTGGATATGTGAGATGTGCTGGGGGCTGTGGTGGTCTGTGCACATACGCATGCTTGTATGTGAGTTTCTCTGCAGGGACACAGCCTCAGCACTTGTTACAGCACTGTGGCTCGACCTACTTAACAGGTCGAGGATGTGCATGACAGTAAGTTCAGACACTCATGCATTATCCTGCCCATGAGAACTGACTCTGTCAGGAGTTACACTGACTTTAGCATGACCTTGGCCAGGTATTGGCATACTACACAATCTACATTGATGTTCAGTAACTGCTGCTCCAGTTTGGTGACTGCCACAGCTACGAGGGTAAACACTGAAATAAGGTGCATGCAGAGTGAATATTAAACTATGAGCTCCAAATTCCAACCTCTGCCATTGGAGTTTATACCACAGCACTTGATGTTAAAATAGCACAATAATAATGACATGACACAATGAATACATTAGGGATTTATTCCAAGCAAATAAAACCAAAATGAGTGCTTTCATCCTGTTACATTAAGGACTTCATCAGAATGGAACAACTCTGAGGGTCCTCCACAATCGATGTTGCTGAAGAGGTGCCAGCACTGCCTGAGCGAGATCTTGGTCATCCATGACGATGATGGCTAACATCTTTTGATGTAGCAGATGTCCAGCAATGAACACAGCCCCTTAATTCTGACAGATGACCCAGGGAAGACAGTGCATGGTCCATCGTGTGGTTCAGTCTATCCAGTAAGTCACACATATGGGTCATGCACTCCCATAGGTCTGCATGCACAGTCTGGATCTCCTTCACTATCTCTATCATAGTTGTGGTGGAACAAGTCTGTGCCTCCACAATGACAATGCACATGCATTGTGTGGGAGCTACTGATACAAGGACCTCAGGGAGAGGGCAATAACCATACTTCCAGCAAACACCATTACCAACCCCCCCACCCCCCATGCATAGATCCCCCTGACCATGATTGTTCCAAGCAACCTGTCCTCTCAGATGGTTGTTTTTCCTGGGTATCCACAGGCATACAGACTGTATCCATACTTGGTGTAGGGGATGCAGGGATCACACTCACTGTGTCTAACACAAACACTCTGTACTGTACAACTGTAGCATAGCAGCTCATCCCCACCATCATTATCAGAGGATACAGATTTTCCAGCATCAGAAGGGGGCAGTTCCACAGTGCTGGTGCCAAATAAAAATTCAGCTGTGAATACACCAAATTAAATATATATATATATATATATATATATATATATATATATATATATATATATATATACAGTATAAGTAGGACTTAGCACCAGAACCAAAATATTTGTACTATAAAAATATGATGATAACAATGAACACCCCTGTCCATACCTTTTGCAGATAGATTGTGCAATTTGGATCCCCGATGTACTTGTATTAGATAAGTCAGTAGATACTATAAACTTTTGTTGTGACTAAGAGTCATACCTCTCAGTCTCTTAGTCCAAGAAATCTGGACAAAGCCTGACAAAAAAAGAGAGACAAAGGCCCAAAAATAGGGGCATATTTTAAATATTACTCTTATAAAACCTTGGGAAGTTGCTAGAGTAACAGAGTTTGTTCTAACAAATTTTCCAAAGGATTTGAAATCTGGGACTCAATTGTGTGTCATTATTTACTGACTTCAGTCCGCAGATCATCCCACTGACTTGCCAGAAAAAAACACAAATTTTATGAGAAAGAGACCAAAAATATGAGCCAAAAATCTGGACATTCTACAAAAATCTGGATAGTTGCTAGGTTTGCTTAAGCATGGGTGGCAGCTACTCATACTCTAATATAGGACTACATACCTGGGGCATCTGCAGGTGAAACTCTCTAGAACCTCTCCAGCAGCACCTTGACATCCAGTACTACACTGTGAGACTCCGTGGAAGTGTTGCCATTTTAACTGATGCTAGAAGCTCCTCCTTCTACTTAATGGGTGGTTCAGTAGACAACCCTTCACCTCTTGTCCTCTGTTCTCATTCCAGGCTCTCTACTCTGTAGGTGGCAGCACTGATCATTACAACTGTGATCTTGACAATCAACAGCATTAACACTGGTGACATTTTCACACGACCCACTGATGGAAGGGCTGATTGGCAGAATGGACTGCAAAGAGCTGTCTACCATGGAGATGAAGAGTCTCTAGTGCCACCCCATTTTCAGCATTTGTGGAAACACAAGCAAATGCAGAACCTTTCTTCTGGTCCTGCTTTTTAGGCATAGCCATTTTGGTTTGGAAAACAGTATGGACCTTACGAACCCAATACTACTAGTAATCTACTAGGCCATCTGGTTTGTTGCAGCTGTGTCTGTGTTAGATATCTGTATCCACAACCAATTGTTACATAAATGTCAGACATGCACATATCCCCACAAAACAAACACAGTAGTAAACCTTAACAAGAACACACAAGCATTAAAATAGCAGTCTTACAAAGACTGTGGCTATGTACAAAGCACACAACAATAAGGTAATACTGCACATCAGTGAATCATCCACCTAATTTAGCAATCCTGCAGTGTACTACATTCAGTACACTTATACCTTAAGAGACATTGTGCACTTACAAGCTCTGACACACTAACATCTATTTTATGTATTACATTAAAGAGCAACGAAAAAGCTACCCATGGACAAATAAGTGGATGCAGAGAAAGTTGCACTTAACTTCTATAAGCAGATATCTCACTTAGAAACAAATTTTTTTAACTCCAACAAGTCACAGGATTTAAGCTGAGAGTAATGAAATTTCTTCCCTAGTGTGATGATAACCAAGGCTACTCATCACAATTATATCATGCAAAAATGGTCATCTGGGCACAGTGATTCTTATAATTAGGGCTCATCTCATTATTATTTCTAAACTGCCCAATCTGCATGATGAGCAGACCTGATAAAGGTGGCGCAGATTACAACAGAATGCCATACACGTGCCTGAGTACCTTTTGGCAGGTCTGCCAATTTGCAGAAAGCCAGTTATTTTAGGGTGGGAAGAATCATCATCCCGTAAGGAATCATCTGAAGATCGAGCTATTGTTGAGCATGTATTCTCACCCCCAGACAGAGGGCTGGAGGACTGTCCTGTTTCATCCCCTAAAGTGCTATTGGAAGCATAATAATACAGTACCTGTATGTTTTAGTTTGCTATCCTTCATGTAAATAAAATGCCCATTGTCATTGTGAAAAGGATGAGGCAATTCAGAACTGTTTTGTGCAATATTTTTCCTGAGATCTTTGAAGGTGAGACAATTATGATTGGAAAAGGTAAGGATAGTGACCCTTTTCAAGCAGAGAGGTAGTGTGAGGAGGAGGTGTGCACTTTTTTTCCGAACATCATCTGTAAGCATTACAGATAGAGACCCCTGCAGGAGGGCTATACTGGTGCCTAGAATAGTTTGGCCAAGGCTCTAACCTGTGCTACTGGCATCCCACACATGGGGGATTAGTGCAATTACCACTACAGTGACATGTGTTGTTGCAAGTCTGACCTCCTTTGCCAATGGGGTGCTGAAATTAGGGTGCAGTCACCATGTTGGTACCTTAAGTGTACAATCTTTTAGTTAAACTATTAACCTGACACTGCATGTCACCATCCATTTTCTCATTATGCATTGTTTATGTCTGTAACCCAAGCAGACATCAAAAGAAAATAGGAAGATGCACAGGAGCAGGCTAGAACTGTAAAAGGGCACCGGGATGAGTGTACATCCTGTCAGGAAAATGTTTCTGATTGCTTTGTAATAGCTGTAGCCATTAAAAATAATTCTATACATACTGTGGTACCCATCGGTAGCAGTGCAAGTGGAGGTGACACTTTTGTCACCAGTCAGGAGCTGCCAAATCATGTGGAGCAGATAATAGGATAGAGGATGCCTGCATTGGATTTAAGGAGACCATACTCCAGTGATTCCTTGAGTCACATCCCTGCCCATTGCTCAGTCTATGTTCTAAGCCAGAATCCAGTGCTGACAGTTCCCAGGGTTTCAAGTAATCTCAAACTGGGTCTGAGCTGACAGAGAGTGTATCTTTTATCATTCAGTCTTATCCTCCAACCTGGTATTCTCCCCTTTTGTATCCTTGCCCACCCCTTTTTGTTGTACAATCCTCCCCTTACCACTATCTTCCCTGTGGTTGCCTGATATCTCCTTCACCACTACATATTCTCCACCTTCAATGTGTTATCACACATTGTGTCAGTTGTGTCTGTCTTTCCCTGTGACCTAACATCTCCCTTCTACCACTTTCTTACTTTACTGACTCCCTTTCCCAACTGTCTCTTTTTGTTTGAAGTTTTCATCATAAAGAGGATTGAAGTCATTAAATAATTACAACCATTACAACCTTTCCCTACTCCATCCTGAGCATTCCTTATTTGCCCAAGTTGTGTTCTGAGCTCTGCTTTCTTCCCATTTTTATTTCCATCTTCCACTACCATTTCTAATCTTTAATGTAGCAAAAAAATATAAGCACACTGCATGCATGTCCAAAAAGGGCTTATATAAAAAATCATATTTCTGTGATCAGATTTGGCAAGATGGTTTGCAGAAAGCAATTTCGATACTCATATTTAAACTATGAGAAATGGCACACCTCATCCTATGGCAAATGAAGTCCAGTACTTGTCACGCAATGCAGATCTGGACAATAGCCTCTCACATGAGATGAGTGGATCAGCACATCAAAGCCAAACAGGACCAGCACTGAGGTAAACCAGTCCTGGAAAAAGTCCCAAATGTAGAAAACCAAAAAATCTAAGTGCTGGAAATGTTGGGTATAGTAGTATATCCCAGAAACACAATGAATATAGCAAAAAACAACAATTTTATTTAAACCACCATTCTTTTGGAACTAGGCTTTCTTCAGTGTGTGCATTAAAAACCATTGCATACATTGAAGGCTATAGGCAAGGGTCAACTACTAAGAATCAGTCTGTTGAATACTGACAATGAACGTTGTTATAAAGAAATGGAAGAAATGAGAGACGTAGAATGTGACTACATTGATAGTTTACTACAAGAGGTTAAAAATGAAGTTAAAAACAACAGAAGTACTGATGCTAGACCACATTTTGCCAGTAATCGTGGTACTCCAGATACTAATAGCAATACTGAGATGCACGGATATATGCATTATGTTACAACTTATAATAGGAGATTTGGGGGTGTTAGGGATATAATTACCAAGAATTGGAATATTCTTGGAACCATGCCTGAAATTAAGACAATAGTTGGTGAAAAACCCAGTTTCTCTTATTGGACATGTCCAAGTTTGAATAAAAGGCTATGTTGTAAGGATGTAATGGACAATCCACCTTTGACTAGTAGAAAAAGTGTTAGTTTTCCATGTTGTTGTTGTTGTTGTGCCTTTTGGCTTTTCCCGGTTAGGGGTCGCCACAGCGGAACTCTGGTCCGCTAATGATTGGCAGTAGATTTTTACGTGCCGAGTTGCCAGCCCGGACGCACATCCTTCAACGAAGGTAAGCCCATTCATGCATGTCTCCACACAGAAGACGCTCTAGCTGAGAATCGAACAGGACAATGTCTTACTGTGAGGCGACAATGCTACCACAGCACCACCTGTTACAACTGTAAATGTTGTAATGATATTGAGATGAACAAGTTTATACATCCTGTCCCAGGTAAGAAGTTTTTGTTTGGTTGCTATGCAACATGTAACACAGCCGCCATTGTCTCTATGGCAAATTGTGTAAAATGTTCAGCTTTTAATGTAGGAAAATGTATTAGGAAGCTGAAAAAAAGAATAACTGAACATAGGTCAAAAATATAGAGGAAAGTAACTAGCAATGTACTTGGTAGGCACATGAGAGATGAGGGTGATGACCATAGATTTCATTTTAGGGTGATAGATGTTAAGTACAACAGTAGAAGGGGTGGTGATTTTAATACTAGTTGAGGTATGTGAGTATGAATGGATTACTCGACTGGAAGCAGACCATCCACCCGGCCTGAACACAGCAGCAAGGACTAAAGCAATTTTAAAGAAGAAACAAATGGTTTTAAAGTGAATGCTTATGTGTTTAAGCATATGCAGCTATTTACATATTTTATGTAGATGCTGGTAAAGCTCACTGAAATGTATTTATGACTATGATTGTTCTTATTGTCTTAATTGTTTAATTGTTTTAAATTGGGTTGTGTCATGTGATTTCTATAGAGTATTTAAGTGATTAGTTTGTGGTTTTAATGCACACACTGAAGAAGGGCTAGTCCTGAAATCTCTGTAGTTTAAATAAAATCATTGTTTTTTGCTATATTCGTTGAGTTTCTTGGATATACTACTACACCCAGCATTTTTTGGTCTTCTACATTTTGGATCAGCACATCACCATGCAACTATGAGATTGTCTAAAGCTAGCACCTTCAGCTGAACTGCTTCTATGGCTCAGTTTACTCATGAGCTGATTTGTACAGTATCAATGCAGTGGGGAAGACACTTCTAATCCCCTGTGAGTTGCATGCTGTCTTATAATGTTCAGTTTGCAGTCAGCAAATGTTGTGTATTCCCCTTTATTGTGTGTGTTTTGATATTCGGACATCTTCAGATTTTGAGCTTCACTCAGTCCTCAAGCTAATGCACTGGAAGAGCAAATGTCAATAGGAAAGACATCCAGTTTTAAAATTCGAGTGCATGAAGTTGATCCCATAGCAAGTCCTGCTATTTAAATTTTAAAAACAATACAGCTAATATACCCTTAACTGCCTGAAACATTTACTTCCTTTGTTCTGGTCAAGTAAACCACATAGCATCCAATAAAACTTCACTAGATAGGTTTATAATCTACTATAGGATTATGGGAGAAAGCTCAATGTAGTTAAAGAGAAATTAGCTAGATTATCTATCTTTATGATGTATAATGAAAATGTTTCCATGTTAATTCAGGGTTTGCACAATATATATTTTACTTGCTCAACCCATGCAGATTTTCATTCTCAAAAGAACAAGTTATCTTTGTCTATAATATGCACAGGTCCAGCTCAAGATTAGATTTTTTTCTTGACGCATGAGGAACTGTGTCATGTTATTAAAAAGGTTATAATAAGACCATATTATTTTTGGGACATTCTGAAGTCCAAGAAAAACAAAATCAGTCTGTAGGGAGACCGCAACCACCACAGTTTAATGAACGTCAGTACAAAACTGTTACAGCATTTTCGTCAGCCTTATTCCCTGACTTCTTCAGATACACTGATGAGTTGCATAAGCTGTTATATATATAATGTCTAATTGCTACTAATTAAAAACCTTTGTTTAATTAAATTTTAAAGCTGTAAAACCAATGTGGCTCCCATCAAATTGTAAACTAAAAACTGTGTGAAAGTATAAAAACATTAACTTGTGTTCATGCACACAATATATTCCTCTATAAAAAATATAATAAATAATTTATTAAAAAACAAAGCACACACTTTAAAAACTTTCTTTAAAAAGACAATTCACAACTTAGCAGCCTTCAATTTTAACAATGGTGCAATAGAAATATTGTCATTCAAGCCAGGTATTTTGTTGGCTTCCAATAAAATCTGCCAATAGGTTTCCTGATGTTCTAATCTAATCTCCCAGGGACCCCCTCTGTTATCCCTATACATCATCTCTAGCACAAAAAATTAAAATCTAGCCTGGTTACAAACCAAGGTATGTCGAAACAGGGCATTATTGGAATTTTCTCTTTGTATTTCATACAGGTGTTCATATGTCCTATGTTTTAGATGTCTTTCTGTTTTACCAACGTAAAACCCTTGACACTTCTGGCATGTAGCCAAATATATCAATCCTTGACTATTACAGTTGGAATAGGTAGATGCTATTATCCACCTTTTTCTAGCTGTAATATATATTCTATTGGTGTGTGATATATATTTATATTGTGTGCAAGCCCCACACCTGTATGTTCCTTTACGTTGGCAGGAAAATCCCTTCCCCAAAGGTTCCTGCTCCAGTATATTTTTGATGTTGTTACCCCTGCGGAAAACTGTTCTCACAGTTTTTCCTTTTAAATTACTAAGATCAGTAATATCTCGAAAATTTTCCCATTCTTTTTCCATAATGTTTTTAATGACTCCAGAATTAGCACTGTGGTCAGTGACAAAAGCTCTGTTGTACCTGTCTTTGGAATCTTGCTCCACATAGACGCTTGTAGGTTTATCTACTTTGCCTGTACCAAGAATTGGTTTATATTTAGTATTCTTACCATCCACAACCTCTTTATTAATGTCTAAGATAAATTCTTCAGGATAACCTCTCTCCTGAAACATCTGTGTAAGCTTTGTACATTCCTGTATATAATGAGAGTCATCTGAGGTCATACGGGATGTTCTAACAAATTGACCCTTAACTATACCTTTCTTTTGATACTGTGGATGAGCACTGGTATAGTGAATATAACTGTTGGTAAAGGTGGGTTTCCTGTAAATAGTGGACTTAAAACCTGTCTCATCCACTCTTATTTTTACATCTAGGTAGTTAACCTGCTTAATATTAACCTGATATGTAAAGGACAAAAAATCTGTACTGGAGTTTAGATATTTTATAAAATCCTCTAATATATCAGTCCCACCTGTCCAAAATATACAAATGTCGTCCAAAAATCTGGAATAAAACATCCAGTGCTTGTTATATTCACTATTTCAATACTGAAAAGAACAGGAACTTCCCAAAGAAACTCGTGCACGAAAGGATGTAAATTCTTTTCTTTTATTCCACAATCCTATAGCAGTTAAGCGCTTTCAACTGGAACCCAGTCTTCTTCAGAACAGTCAACAAGCACCATAACTTCCTTTTTATACATAAACCAATACAATCATTTTAAAAATTGCGCCAAAACATTTAAAGGTATAGTGCACATTCAGCAGCAATGACCATAAAAAATCAATATTTATAATCTTCCTAGATATTTGAATAAACCCATATCTAGTGTATACAATAATTATACTGTCAAACTATTAAACTATATAAAATATTTATAAAACATTTGTATATTTAAAATTATTTTTAAACATGTATGTAAACTATATATAGTATATAAAAACTAAAAACTCTATTTCATATTCATACTACTATCAATATTGGAAGACTTGAGACTTTTTAATAAATCAATAAGTATATTACCAATACTATAATAACTCAATGACTTATACTAAGAGAGGACCAAGAAAGGTTTAATACTGATGGACTCGTTTAGTCCTGGGGGTCTAGTAGCGTCTAATAAAATCTGCCATCTGCTTTCCAAGGCAGCCAGTTTCATCTTCCAGTTTCCCCCAAATGTTGAATAACTAATGGTATCTATGATAGCAAACTGAAAAATGTGCTCTTTACCATATTCATGGATATGTTTAGACAATGCATTCTTCATGTCCTTCCTCTGAATACGGTAAAGGTGTTCATATATACGCTTTTGAAAACTCTTTCAGTCTTGCCTATGTAATACATAGGACAAGTACAACATGTAGCAATATATATCACCCTACTTGTGTTACAATTTCCAGTTCTAGTTCTAATACATGTAGAGTTGAAGTTTTTAAGTCTAATGTATCTGGATTCATTAATAAACTTACACTGTTTACATCTGCCGCATTTTGTTGTACCTTTGTACATATCCTTTGTGGCATTATCATAATTGGCTTTCTCTAATAATCTTTTAAATTAATGCCTGTCTTATATACAAATTCAGGAGAATTTCCACATTACGTTCCAAATTGAACTAACAAGTATATTCCAATGTTGTCGTAATATGTCCTTAATAAAACACGTATGTGGAGTGTAAGTCAAAATACATGCTCGACTAGAATAACTGGATGGCAGCCCTTCATGTTTTTCATTAACTATATATTTACCTAATAAAGGCGTGAATTTCTTACCCCATTCATTACCCACATATTCAATTGTATCCAGGAGCATGTGGTCCGGATATCCACGATTACTAAATAATGTCCTAATGGTATCAAGTTCCGTTCTCATCACAGCTTCTGTCGAAGACATCCTCGCTGCACGGATACACTGCCCCTTTACGATGTTTTTAAAATGTGTGGAGGATGGTTACTTGTAAAATGTAGGTAATCATTGGAAAAAGTTGGTTTACGGAAAATTCTAGAAGTGAATGTATGTTGGTCAAGACCAACCAAGACGTCCAAATAAGCAATGTCCACAGTACTAGTTTGATGAGTAAATTTTAAAATGTAGAGGATAGATTGATGAAAGCCATAAATTCTTGTAATTCCTCTATAGAGGCCTTCCACAAAATAAAATGTCATCCAAAAATCTGGCATAGAATGAGATGTGAGTATAAAATGACTCTTAAATAACACTTCCTCTTCCCATTCCAGCATCACCATGTTGGCAAAGATGGGGCACACGACGCACCCATAGCAACACCTTTGTTTGCTTGAAATATTCCCCTTGAAACACAATATAATTGTGATCTAACACCAGTCCCATCATGTCACACAACAACACAACCTTGTCCCAACTAACCCCTGCATGTTTCCTGAGGCTATTTGAGAAATGTTCGATTCCTAGTTCTCTGGGTATACTGGAGAAAAGATCGACCACATCAATGGTGACTAAGATGAGGTCTGGTCTCCAATATTCATGTTGTAATTTGCCCAAAAACTCCTAATCTTTCATGATGTGTGGGATATTTCCATAAATGTGTTTTAGTTGATGATCAATCCATTTCCCTATGTTATAAGTCTTGGAATGGGAGCCGGAGATGATGGGTCTGAAGTGTGGTTGCTCCAAGGATTTGTGAAGTTTGGGTATGCCAACAATGGTTGCCAAAATGGGGTGGTCATTCTTCAAAAACATATAAGTGTCATTTGTAATCCTGTTGTCTATTAAATATTCCTCTATAGCCAGATCTATACGATGGTGTCCGATGTTAATCTGATTTAAGGAGACATTTTCGTAAGTGTCTGCCTGATTTAAGATGTCATAAATACAAGACTTGTATGCTTCAACATAAAAAAGTACTAACCCACCACCCTTGTCGGGTTTCATGATGCGTACCTCTTTATTCTGCATCACTTGGTTAAGACATTCCTTTTCTGATTGAGTAAGATTTTGTGGTGGACCGTTATGCAACAAATTCCTATGTCTAATGTCCCTGTGTAGTCTATAAATGTCTTGACTAACCAATTTCTCAAAATTTGATATACTGGGATGAGATACAGGAACATAGGAACTCTTTTTGCAACTGTATGTTTTCCGTACCAACTGCCTGGTCCGTTGAGCCATCAAAAATCACAGCCAAATTGAGTTTGCGACAAAAAAGTTTCACCTGCTTGATATTATCAACTAAATTATTGCTAACAGTGGGAATAAATTTCATTCCTTTGTGCATGACCCGAATGAAGTCGTCATTTACCTCCACATCTGTGTAGTTATAGACTTTGAAACCTTCAAAACATGTGACCATAGGATAATTCAAAGATGACTTCCTACTACTAATAGTATTTCCCTCTGAAACAATATTCTGATCAATAAGAGGGTAAATGTCACAGATTCAGTTTCATAAGTCTTGTCTACTGTAACTACACTTGCTCCTATGTGGGAATGTTGATCTATTTTTTGTATTGGGTCCACTGTTTGTTGGGATGTCTTGCAAAAAGAGGCTTGGCACTCTGAAAATCCCTATGTGTAGTCCAACGGGGGGTGGACATAAAACCTACTTCTGACTCTTTAACTTTAGGCCATATATAAGCTCTGTTGTTACTGTATGCTTCGTGGTCCCTAGTAAGTTTCTTGCTTTTCCTCTCAAATATAATATTGGCCCTACTCTCCGCTTGAAAAAATTGTTTTTTAAAAAGTTCATTCCAAGTCTCATAATCTACATCATTACATATAGTCTCATACATGATTTCTAACTCATCTCCTAAAATGTCACGTTTCTCTTGTTGATATTTTAATAACAGTTCCATGAAAGCAATTCCAAAACCATCAAACATACTATTAAATTCATTCATCACTTCCACATTATAAAATATGCCTAATGGTAATTTAAAAAATCGTAAACCTTTAGGAACCATCTTCAGATTTATACAATTTTTTAAATAATTAACATCTATTTTTGCATTGTTGTATGCAGTAAGTTTCTTACCAAAGTCATAAATCATTTCTTTCAGAGAGCTATATATGTGATTTTTCTCATTAAATTTCTTATTGTAATTCTTTTTACCAAAGTCATACATATCACCATGTCCATTTAGCACATTTTCAAATAGCTCTCTTTCATTTGTCTTTGTGGTAAACAATTCACTATTCATTATTTTATTATGTTCAGGTTGGTCAAAAATCCTTTTTGTTTGTTTAGGTTTAGGGCTAGATATAATATAGGCAACAGTACCTTTTTTGTCAACATGATGTTTCTGCTGAATGCTCCCGTTAGGTTTATTCGTGTATACCGTCTTTGGTCTAGCCCCATTCCGTTCGGCCTCACGTCTTGCCCTCGATATACTAAAATCAAAAGTGAAGTCCTGGGCTGGTGTGAGTGCATCATCGTGAAAAACAAACCGTCGCTGTTCTTTAGGTGATATAGCAAAACCGTCACTAGTATCCGGTAAATCAATTGTGGCTTTGTTGTTATGAACTGCATCCTCCGAAGATAGTAAAGCTACGGGAAAGCCACGTTCAGGTGTGGGTAACCTCCTCCTGAAACTCGTTGCCTCATGCCCCAATGCATCAACGCCAGACACCTTCCGGTTTTCTTCAGGGACTTCCCCTTCCCTTCTGAACGCCAGCGTGCTTTCTTTTGATGGACAACCGTCACTTTGGGGTGAATGCAAATCAGGCATAGTTTGCAATCCATCATTAGAAGCCTGAAGTGCCTTATTAAAACCAATACTGTTTGGAAGTACCTTGTTAGAAGCAATACTGTTTAAGAGTTCAAACAGTTTACGTATTTCGCCCTGCACGGCTGATACTTCAGCCCGAAGTCCATTAAACTCCTCTCGAGACAATGAAGCCTCTAAGGTAGTCTCCTGTTCAGTATTTGTTACATACTTCTTCTCCCATACAGAAAGGACTATATCTGCATAGGTAGGGGCACAATTGGCTCCCATAGCAACCCCGGACGTTTGTTTGAAATATTCTCTGGAAAAATACAAAAAAATGATTGTGTAAAACCAAATCAGCTAATTCCATGACCAAAAATATGTCATTATCACAAACCTCTGGATTGTTTCTCAATGCTTCCTCTAACCAAACAAGTCCCTGGTCATGCGGTATAACCGAAAAAAGATCAACTACATCTATAGTAAGAAATTGTAAATTAGGAACATTAAGGTTGGGGTGATTTTGCCCCAAAACTCCCAGGAATCTTTAAGTAAATATTGTTCTCTACCCCACAATTGTTTAAGCTTCCAATCTAAAAATTTATATAAAGGGGATATCTTAGATCCCTGGGCAGATACGACAGGCCTAAGTGGGGGATTCTGGACATCTTTGTGTATTTTTGGTACTCCAAATATAGAGGGTACCCTGGGATTCTTGTTTTCAAGATAAGAATATGTACCAAAATCTATAACCCCTTGATCAAGTAAATCCTTGATTGCTAGATCTATTTTTTTTTTTTTTTATGATATGTTAATCTCGTTTATAGATACTGGCCTATAGCGTGTTTCATTGTGTAAAATGCTATTCATTTTACCGTCATACTGGATTTTATCCATGAGGACTATACCACCCCCTTTATCCGGTTCCATAACTCGAATATTTGAGTTGTGACTTAATTCAGTGAGTAGGTCTTGCTCAGCTGTACTGAGATTTGGTACATATCTATTGTATCTATTAATGTCCCTCATTTGTTTCTCTATTCTTGATAATAAATTTCTCAACTGAGGATGTATAAGAGGATTGAAAGTACTAGTCCTTGTAGGGGTGGTTTTATCTATATGATGAGTCCCAGATCCGTAAACGTTCTCCAGATTTAATTTTCTAATGAAGATTTTTAAATCCATAATGGCTCTGGTAATATTGCTATTACACTGGAGAACATATTTAAAACCCTTAGTGAATAGGTTAAAAGTTGTTTCTGTAACAGGAAATTCACTATAATTATATATATGAAAACCTGCCTACTGTTAACTTTGTAGTCATCACCTTTGTAATCTACAACTATGGGGGGTGTGGAGTCTACCACTTCTGGTTCCTGTTCTTGTTGTACCCCCCCTGTAAGGGTGTTTGCCCTTTGGAAAATGGTGGGAACCTTGGTTGTATTGATTACGAATCCTCTCAGACCGCCTTGGGAGAGGCTCTGGAACTGAAGTATCCACATCTAACCTATCGCCCGCCCCTCCTCATGCCTGTTTCTATCAGAGGTAGAACCCCCTAAATTGGAAGTGTGTACTTCATTACCATCCCTTGGATAGGTAGAACGCGTATCTGGGTGTGCTGGATATTGTAGGCCTTCCTGGTATTCTTTAATGTCTCGTTTTAACTTTTTATGCTTTCTATCAATGATTTCTCCACATTTTCTGTCTATTTGCACCCTTATGTCATAGTATTTTCTTCTTTTCTTGTTCTACAGTAAACATTAAATCATTGACAACAAGGTTGTTATATCTATCAATGTCACAATTTAGCTTACATGTTTATTTTTCGTTCTTAGTAACAATGGCTTGGGCTATTTCCAAACTACAATTATCAAAAGCTCTCATAAGGTCTTTATGAAAATCAGTACCATTAACCACATTATTAGGATATTTAAATATCCTTAGCCCTTTAGGCACTATACTTTTATTAAGGCACTCTGAGGTACATATTGTCCAAATGTAATCTCTTGTACCTGTAAAGTGCTGTCCGTAATAACTCCAAGGTGTCGGAGTATGTAAAATTAGTTTCTGTTATTCCTGAAACTCGGTCATTAATATCAAAGCTCGGTTTAGCCTGCAACCATTCTTGAAAGCTGGAATGTGGTAAAATCTCAGTAGTATTTCCCCTCGGCGAAGTATTGTCCCTAGGAACACTGTTGGAATGTAGAATATGAGGCATTTGCAAAAAGTTAAGTGAAGAATTAGAGTTAGCTCCAGTGTCGGGTACTCGGACTATAACATTAGCGTCTTGAACCAGAGGTAAGTCACTGCCCCTGTTGGAATCCTGTTTAGTAGAAAGTCCATGGCCAGAGATAAAGGAAATAAGCCCTTGACTCACGGGTGTCAGAAGCTCAATAAGTTGAGTTAATTGTCCTGCTAGTTTGCGAAATTCGCCAACTTCAGACCTAAAAGAAGGATCTGAATGCTGAGTGGATTTGGTCTCCTCTCCACGAGTCTCCATGAAGCCAAAAAACAAACAAAACTGGAGACTTTACTGATACAACCAAAACTGAACAAGAAAAACAAAATCAGTCCATAAGGAGACCGCAACCACCACAGTTTAATGAACGTCAGTACAAAACTGTTACAATGTTTTCGTAACCCTTATTCCCTGACTTCTTCAGATACACTGATGAGTTGCACAAGCTGTTATATATATAATCTCTAATTGCTACTAATTAAAAACCTTTGTTTAATTAAGTTTTAAAGCTGTAAAACCAATGTGGCTCAAATCAAATTGTAAACTAAAAACTGTGTGAAAGTATAAAAACGTTAACTTGTGTTCATGCACACAATATATTCCTCTATAAAAAATATAATAAATAATTTACTAAAAAACAAAGCACACACCTTAAAAACTTTCTTTAAAAAGACAATTCACAACTTAGCAGCCTTCAATTTTAACAATGGTGCAATAGAAATATTGTCATTCAAGCCAGGTATTTTGTTGACTTCCAATAAAATCTGCCAATTGGTTTCCTGATGTTCTAATCTAATCTCCCAGGGACCCCCTCTGTTATCCCTATACATCATTTCTAGCACAAAAAATTCAAATATAGCCTGATTACAAACCAAGGTATGTCGAAACAGGGCATTACTGGAATTTTCTGTTTGTATTTCATACAGGTGTTCATATATCCTACGCTTTAGATGTCTTTCTGTTTTACCAACATAAAACCCTTGACACTTTTGGCATATCAAAAATATACTGGAGCAGGAACCTTTGGGGAAGGGATTTTCCTGCCAACGTAAAGGAACATACAGGTGTGGGGCTTGTACATAATGTAAATATATATCACACACCGATAGAATATATATTACAGCTAGAAAAAGGTGGATAATAGCATCTACCTATTCCAATTGTAATAGTCAAGGGTTGATATATCTGGCTACATGCCAGAAGTGTCAAGGGTTTTACGTTGGTAAAACAGAAAGACATCTAAAGCGTAGGATATATGAACACCTGTATGAAATACAAAGAGAAAATTCCAATAATGCCCGGTTTCGACATACCTTGGTTTGTAACCAGGCTAGATTTGAATTTTTTGTGCTAGAGATGATGTATAGGGATAACAGAGGGGTCCCTGAGAGATTAGATTAGAACATCGGGAAACCTATTGGCAGATTTTATTGGAAGCCAACAAAATACCTGGCTTGAATGACAATATTTCTATTGCACCATTGTTAAAATTGGAGGCTGTTAAGTTGTGAATTGTCTTTTTAAAGAAAGTTTTTAAAGTGTGTGCTTTGTTTTTTAGTACATTATTTATTATATTTTTTATAGAGGAATATATTGTGTGCATGAACACAAGTTAATGTTTTTATACTTTCACATAGTTTTTAGTTAACAATTTGATGGGAGCCACAGTGAATTTACAGCTTTAAAACTTAATTAAACAAAGGTTTTTAATTAGTAGCAATTAGACATTATATATATAACAGCTTGTGCAACTCATCAGTGTATCTGAAGAAGTCAGGGAATAAGGCTGACGAAAACGTTGTAAAAGTTTTGTACTGACGTTGATTAAACTGCGGTGGTTGCGGTCTCCCTATGGACTGATTTTGTTTTTCTTGTTCAGTTTTGGTTGTGTCAGTAGAGTCTCTGGTTTTGTTTGGTTGTTAAGTCCACTTACCTTTAAACCTTGACTTGTTTAGAAAATTTCTTAAGATGGGGGGGGGGGATTGAACATGGTTAGAAACTTCTCAAGAACTGAAAAAGCAAACATTATCTTAGATAACTCTTTCATAGTATTGATAACACTCAAATTAAGCTCCACATATATTGGGCCACTGGAAAATGCAAGTATGAGGTTATCTTATTAGCTTAGCACCTTTATATAAGAATTAGGAAATAAAGAAAAGTGGCTAATGTATAAAATTAAACTTTTTAATCTCTGCAAATTCATAACTATAATATAAAGGAAATGTAGGTCAATCACATTGTTACAGAATGACTTAAATATTAAGTTATATTCTCAGTTCTCATGGTTTGAAATGAAAATGACAAGTAAGTATTCTGACTAGGTTCAGGTCCATTCTAAAATTCTGGCAAAAACATAAATCTAGTAGTGAATTTACTTGGGAGCTACATAATTTCCTTCCAACTTTCCACCTTAACCATAAATCTCAACTATCTGGTATTTCCAGGAAAATTCAATATTTTATTTCTTTATTTATTTATTCATCCTTTGTTGACCGGATTAGTCCCAAATAGGCTAGTAGCTTCTTTTCAGGAGAGACCAAGGTGATATTTATTCTTTTCAGGAGAGACCAAGGTGATATTTATATCATTAGGGTAAATTTGATGAGGGAATAGGAGAACTTCCCTTACTCTTTGGAGCTGCTAGGTGGCACCAGAGGGCTCCTACAGTGGCAAGGAAGAGACCTAAGGGAAGCTGCAGCATGGATGAGAAGAGAAAAGTATGAAGAGTTTGGAGGTGGAAAATGAGCATTCAGAGAAAAAATGTGTCCAATATGAAGCTTCAGAATGTAAACAAACATTCCTGTGTGGTGGATGTTACAAATGAGTAGTGTATAGCTGTCTCCATGGAGACGGAAGTAGGAGAGTCTAGTGAAGTAGTGCAGATAACAGAGCTGGCATCAGGAGGACTTGCAGATGATGTTCTGCTAAAAATAATTGAGCAGGATGATTCAGGTGACAGTTCTGTTGTTTCATGGGGCGAGATGGAGATATGTTTTTGGAAGTGCTGAGGATGGTAATTTGGAAAAGGAACTATGTGATGTGACAGCAGAGTTTTCAGCAATTGAAACTTATGCAGCAGTGATTGAAACTAAATGAGGAAAGCAGCAACAAACTGAAAAGGTATCTGGTTTTGTGGTAGCAGATAATATACTAACTAAAACATATGCAGCAGTGACAGCAAGCAAAAAAGGAGAGCAACAACAAACCGTAAGTAAAGCTTATTTTAAAAACAAGATAAGACCAACTGTGAGAATAAGAACAAAACACGACACTGTAATAGGCAGATATTTTGTATGGGACAATTTCGTAACAGTTATGGGTTTTAAAGCTCAAGAAATTTGTTTTTTTTATACATATTGGGACAAGAGACTTTTTGTGACTTAAAATATGAAACTGATGGATTGATGAGGACATTTCTGGTACTATGTAACAAAAAGAAGGACATTTCTCCATGGAACAATTATTTGTTTTCTGGCAATAACTTAAATGTTAAAAAATACTGTGTAGTTTAGAACCGATGAACTGAAAGAAGATGATATGAAAAAATGCATGCAGGGATGTGTGAAACTGTTGATAATACTGAGAAACATGATGAGAGAAACTTATGGAATGGACGGTGGAGGTTGGAAGCTGTTATGAAATGTGAAAAAACAACATGGTGAAACACTTGCCAAGTGTTATTTTTATGGCTGGTCATAGAGGGACGTTAAGATAGGGTGGCCAATTCAAATTATGTTTCTTTTGTGGTGACTTTTTCATTTAATTAATGATTGTGATATCATAGTACAATGTAACCAGTGCAGAGACAAAGGATAAAAAGCAAAACAGTGTTTGCCTGAATGCAGGTTGTGTGAAAAGAGACAGTTTTGGATGGATTGTCAACAGCAAACATAAATAATTTAAAAGAAGAGGAAAAGGAAGAAAATATAAACAGCACAAATAAAAAAATGAGGGTTATGCTACTCAACGCCAGGAGTTTAAATCTCAAAATGCACACGCTTGAAGCACTCCTCAGTATGGAGAATGTCGACATCTGTGCAGTAACTGAAACCCGGTTCAAGGCTCCACAGAGCATCCCAGCACTACCGGGCTACAACTCATACCACACATTTCGGCCACAGAACATGGACCGAAACACAAAAGAAGGGGGTGTATCCATATTCATCAAGGATACCTACACCTCCAGGTTAGTGGCGCAGCATGATACCTCTGAGATCATCCATGTGCAACTAACATCGGGCAAATCTGCAATGCAAATTGTTGCCTGCTACAGATCACCCTCCATGACCCAGAACCACCACTCCACCTTTCTGGAGACACTGGAAAACATGAAGGTCCTACCCAACACCCTGGTATTGGGTGATTTCAATTACCCTACCGTTAACTGGGAAAACTACTCAAGTACAAACTCCCAGGTCCAGCGCTTCCTGGAATTTATCAACTCAAATACCCTGGATCAGCTAGTAAACTCCCGTACCAGAGGTGAAAACATACTGGACCTGGTCATCACCAACATGGGTGACAGGTGTTCCACACCAGAGGTCAACCCGTCACTGGTTAGATCAGACCATAAACTAATCACTCTGGATGTCCACACCACACCACCACCCTCAACCAAGGAAACCACAGTGAAAAACTTTTCTATAGCAAACTTCACCTTACTTAAGACAGAGGTGGTAAGTTTCACAACCCCCACGCTAAAGGATAACAGTGTCCAAGATGCAGGATCTTTTGCAAATGCACTCTATGAGCACCTACAAGGATGCATGGATCCCTAGCAAAACCAAGACTCACTCCTTTAAGAGAAGGAAACCAGTCAGGTGGACCCCTGCCATAAACAGGCTATACAATAGAAGGAGGAAACTAGTTCAGAAAAAAAGCAAATCCCAAGAAGGAAAGACATCCCTGATCAGTATCAGTAAGAAACTAAGGTTCCTCATAAAATCATCCAAGGCTAACATTGAAAGAAAAATAGCCAAGGATTCGAAAGATAACCGCAAAGCCTTCTTTAGCTGTGTCAAGAATCTATATGCTCTGAGCTAGTGCAAAATAGCACAAAATATACTGAACCTACTGATATTACCAACATCCTGGAAGATAGATTCATTGCAAACTTCACCCCCCTCTCACCCCCAAAAGGGCCCACAACAATACCGGAAAAGTGTAGTGTCCAGGAAATCACAGACACACAGGTGAAAACAGCCCTTTCAAAAGCCAAAAGCACAACATCGATAGATGGGGTCCCAGGCTGTGTCTTGTACGAACTACAGAACAAACTAACCCCCCACCTAAACACACTGTTCAACCTCAGCCTCTCCACAGGCTATGTGCCCATAGAATGGCGCACAGCAACATTTATTCCGCTCTACAAAGGAGGGGTCACAACTGACCCTGGTAACTATCGCCCCATAAGCCTAACTAGCCTGATCTGCAAGGCTATGGAGCGCATCATCATGGAACTCATTAACAAAGACATTGGGAACCTCCAAACACTTGACCAGACCCAGTTTGGCTTTGTTAAGGGCAGATAATGCCTACTAAACCTGATTGACTTCTTCGAGACAGTCATCAAGGCCATAGATGAGGGGAAGGTAGTTCACACAACCTACCTTGACCTCACCAAGGCTTTTGACACAATTCCTCACTCAGAAATTATAGAAAAACTCACCAGCCTGAACATAAACCCCTATGTCACAAGATGGGTTGCCAACTGGCTTACAGACATAACTCACATGGTAAGAATACCGGGCTCCAGGTCCGACTCTAAACCAGTCACAAGTGGTGTCCCACAAGGTTCAGTCCTGGGACCCCTACTGTTCAGCATACACTTCTCAGAAGTACAGGCAAACACAGGAGGACTATGGCTAACCAAGTTTGCCAATGACTGCAAACTGGGAGCCATAATTGACTCTCCGGCTGACACGGATATTCTCCAAAGGGGCCTTACTGAGACAGACCCCTGATGTCAAAGTCATGGTCTCAAGCTAAATGCCAAAAAATGCATAGTCATCCCATTTGGGAAAAACAAAACACCCATGAATTACCACATAGATGGCAGCTCCCTTAATACAGAAGAGGTAATAAGAGATCTGGGGACACAGCTAGATAGTAATCTCTCCTTTGACAATCATATTGCCAAAGTAGTTAGGAAATCCTTCTATGTAGCCCGTCTAATTACTAAAGGGTTCACATCTAGAAATAAAGAGGTTATAGTGCCCCTCTATTCATCACTCATCAGACACATCATAGAGTACAATGCCCCATTTTGGATGTACCACACAAGACACTTCCAACAGCGGGAAAGACCGCAAAAGTAACTCACCAAGAGGATTACTGGCCTCAAACATATGTCCTATGTAGCCCGACTGGAATAACTCCGGCTGTACTCATTGGCATATCGCTTACTCAGAGGTGATCTCTGCCTGACTTACAAAGCCATGTCCAACTCAGAATTGATGGACATGCTCCACCTAAAGAAATCCAAGTCACTGCGAGTCACTCGCTCTAGTGAGCTAAACCTTGCCACAACAATAAATAGAACATGCTGGGAGGGATAGATACCTGTCACAGAGACTCCTCATGCTTTGGAACAAAATTCCTAACTACATTAGGCAGAGCCCCTCACTAAGACTCTTCAAGAGAAACCTTGACGAGTGGATGGGTAACAGAAAATACACCCCTGGGATCACTTCTTTGGCTCTTCTTGACAGAGGCTCAGTTAATTAATCAATGGGGCGGCGAAAGCTGACACACTCTGGCTAGGCTTATAAATGCCCTCGGGCAGATAACCTAGTACCTACCTATGAACCTATGAACCTATACATGAGGAAGGGCAACAAGAGGCTGGGGGAATGGGTGAACTAGGTGAAGAAGAAACTGTAGAAACTATAGAAGAAGAAAAAAATATGAGGAGGGAGAGTGCATGCAGGAAAAGAGGTTGGGAGAAGGGAGGGATACTAATAATTTTTAAAGTTATAGTCAATAAAAAATCTGATTCTGAGGATCAAGAATTATTTGTGCATAAACCCAGAAAAAAATATTTAGTTGGGAAAAGAGTAAAAACAAGAACACCAAAAACCTAAAAACACTTCCCTTAAAGTTAAAAGAAGGAAAACCAACAATTTTAGAGTACTTTCTGTAAATGTGAACAGAGTTCTTAAGACTATACGAAGGATAAGGACACTGAAATAGTGTGCTAAATGTGATGTGGATGTTATTGTGTTAGAGAATGTAAGATTCCTGATAAGTCAAGAAAGGCTGCAAACAAATTCTGGGTTGGAAATATAATATGGAACTATAAAATAAACATTGTTCTTTAGTGACTGTGTTGTGTGAACAAACAATAAAAATACTACATGTAATGTTGGTAAGGATGAGAAGGTTAACTGTTTTTTTGCTGTGAGGTAGAGAGAACATGCTTAGTGAATTATAGCATTGTATGCATATATAACTTGCAAAGACAGAGAGAGAGAGAGAGAGAGAGAGAGAATATGTATCATAAAATATTAGACTATGTGGTAGATAACATGAAAATTGTAATTGCAGGGAACGTTATTTGTGATTTAAGGGGAAATTAAAAAAAAGAGAGAATGATGTGAAAAAATACAGGAAGTGATAACCTGTGGTAAATCATCTATGTAACAAAAGTTAATGGACTTATAGAAGGGGGCATTTGAATTTGAAATTGATTATTGTGTATTATCAGAATGCTTGAGGGTAGCAGACTGTGAAACAGCTGCAACATATTTTTCAGACCATTTAGCAATTTGGATAGAAGTGATGGAAGAAAGGGAGTATATTAAAATAGGAAAGGAAATAAAAAGAGTAAATGAGAAATTATGGAAAGAAGCTGGAGAATGTGAAGTATTACAGTTATGGAAGGATCATATAGCCATGAAGGACTTCTATAAGCACTGATCTGAATGGCGGATTGAATTTAAAAAGACATATAAAACGTCTTTTCTGATGACAGGATGATGTAAGATAGGAAGAGAAAGTGAAGTATGGAAACATGTATAGAAATATATTAGAGGATTCTGAGGATATTACAAGAGAGTATTATGATACGGAATATAAAATATATAAAGGAAATTCAGAAAAAATAAGGCATTAACTGCATAGGAAGTGGTGTTATTTACAAGGGAGAAGCGAGGCAGCATCTGCATATTTGGGCAAAAAAGTAAGAGAAAATTAGTATAATGAGAGAAGTTGAAAATATAAAAGGAGAGGTAAAAAGAACACAAGATGAAATTATGAGTATTGTAGTATAAAATGCATAAAATAAAAGTAAATAGAAGGAAAACAAGAGAATGGAAAGTAAAACAAAAATCCAGAATGTGTCAAAGAATAATTTGAAAACAAAATTATTATTAGTGAACTGGATTAAGTACTTTGGAAAGTAAACATTGATTCAGTATTAGACCCAGATGCTATAGGGTATGCGATGTACAATAAATTAATGGATTGACAAACAGAGCATTTTGTAAATGTAATAAACGAATGAGTGGTTGACAAAACAGTTTGTTTATGAAGAGTTCTGTAGTGGAATATTACAATTTATATGGAGGCTGATGAGAAGAATGCAATGAAAAAATGGGGACCTATCACACAAAATAACACAGATTATAATTTTTATTAGAAGAATCTAGAGGGGAATAGAAGGAAGGATGAGAGATATAACAGAAGAAAGCATACATGATATAAAAGGGAAGAGATGTCAAGACTTGGTGGTGGTGAAAGAAACTGTGAGTTTTATTATAAGTAAAAATGAATACGTGAAATTGATGGTAGGTAATATTAGCAAGGCATGTGCTACACTAGGACTTGATGATTTGTGGGATACTATGGAGAAGTATGGAATAGTTTACTGAATTAGGAGCTTGTATATGTCAACTCATAAAAATAATAGAGTAAAATGTTAACAATTGTGTTGTTGAGGAAAAAATATACATGAAGTGTTGTTTAAGACAAAGATGTCCCATGAGTGGAATATTGTTTGCATTGGTTATGTATGCGATAGTGAGTGCAGTCATTTCTAAAATGAAAGACAAAAAGAGATGGTGATTCCAGTAGTTCTGATATACACACATGATAAAGTTGCTGTTGCTAAGAATAACATTTGAATCAGGGAATGACCTTGAATTCAGATAATAGTAATGATTTGAGTGATGTGGTGAAAATTGGGAGTGTGCATTTTTCAATGACTGAAGTGTCTTTGCTAAGGATAAAATCTGAGTAAAATTATATAGTTATGATGCAATAGGAGGGTTTGATAAAAAAATAAAATATGTCTTCTGTAGAGGCTATATAAATTAGCATTCTGGAAAAGGTTAATCTGGTGAATTCTATATTAATGTGAAAAATAGCATATGTTTATATGATCCTAGATAAATATAAAAATGAAATTATGCATTTGGGTTTTCCTTTATATGGTGTTCAAGATTAAACCCTGTGAAATGAAGTATGTTTTATATGAGTGAAGATAAAGTGGGTTGGGGTTACTAAAGCCAGTTGTGTAGTCTGCTTCCTTAAACTTGTATAGGGTATTAAAGTAGGTAAAGGAAGAGAATGAGAAATTAATAGTGAGAATATTTAATGAGAAATTAATAGTGAGAATATTTAATGAGAAATTAATAGTGAGAATATTTAATGAGAAATTAATAGTGAGAATGTTTAAATATAAGTACAAAAAGTGTGTTCTAGAAGATATTGAGAATAAAAAATAAGAATATGAATTGAAGAAATCAAATATTATCAAGTAAAATACTAACATGGAAAATAAAAAAAAATGATGATATAGAGAAAGATAGAAGGATATGGTATTTATTGTGATGAAACAATATTAATATGCAATTCAATGTGGAAATTTACCAGAAGAAGTGATAAAGGCATTAAATTAAGGAAAAAGTGGTGTATCAAGATAGTAGCTTCAGGACTCTTGTGGAGACTGGTAAGAAATAAGTTACCAGTAAAGGGAAATATGCCATATAAAAATAAAGTTAAAAGAGTGTTTATTTTGTGGAGAAGGGAGGAAGAGACAATGGAGCATGTTTTTATGAAATGTTAAAGAGTGGTTAAACTCTGGAAAAAGTTGCATGAATTTTTTTTTGAGGAAATTAATGACTTAAAAATATAGTTATGAGTATGATTATATATTTATATAATAAAAACAAGAAAGAATAGGTGATAAGGGTAGATAAGAATTTATTTGATGTAATATGGGTTTTTTGGAATGAAAGAGTAAATAAAATTTTGTTTAATGGGAAATGGATTTTGTCAGATATATTATGAAAAATTAGATAATGGTTGTGGAAAAAAGGAGACTGATGGAAATTTTTGTATTGAATTAATACTTTTAAGGTTGCTTAGTTCTATATTTTATCTGTTTTATATTGCATTTTGTTTTGTTTTAATTTTTTGTTCTTTTGGAGTTTTAAGAAGTGTTGACTAGGGTCAGTTAGAAAAGACAGTGAATAATGTCCCGCTAAAAGATTTGGGGTTTGGTATAATGACTAAAGGGACTCACAGACTCAAGATACAATGTTTGATTCTCTCTTTTGTGAAAGAAATTAGCCTTAGAATGTCCTGTTAAGAAAACTAGCCTAGTAATTAGCTATGATCTTATAGGTGGCTTTGGCTAATGGTTAAGATCTTTGCCTCATAGACCCAAGGTGCAGGGTTTTATTCTGATCATGGGTTATTGGCTACTCTTAAAATGACCCTTCAGGGCAGTTAGCCTAATATTCAGCTATGAACCTATGGACTTAATTAATGGGAGGGGCTGTGAAATAGCATTCCTAATTTAACTGGAAATACCTAGAGGCATCTTTATTTAGCTATAGTGCTTATTTGACTTGCTGTTCTCTGCCTGCCTTGCTGATCTTTGTCTGCATTTAATTTTGGATCAGAGTTATTCTTTTAAGGTTTGGTTGCTTCTATTTTTTTTATTTTTGTCTTATATTGCATTTTATTTTTAGTTTTTTGTTCTTTTGGAGTTTTAAGAGGTCCTGGCTAGGGTCAGTTAGAAAAGTTACAAAATAATTATTTGCAGACAGTCAGTAATATCCAACTAATTAGTGGAAGGAGCTGAGACATAGCATTCCTAATTTAATTGAAAAAGAATACGAATGAAAATGTTATAAGGAAAATGACAAATAGTAAAAGATGTGTATATATGTACCAGTAAATATGTACATTTTTAAATATGTAACTATACTTTTTTTTATTCTGTTAAGTAAAGGACACAATTCTTTTTAATAGATCCACAAGATCTTTTGCATCCACTTGAGATACCACCAGCTCAAGCAGGTGGGGCCCTGATTTAACATCTCATCTGAAGGACAACACACTCAGGAGTGCAGCACCCCATGTATGCTGAACTGCATTGTCAGCATTCTCTCTACTTGGTGTGGGAAGAGAACCCACAATCGTTTGCACCAAAGGTTTGTTGCACTACGACACTGATACTGCTATTTTGACTTTACATAACAAGGTGGCACAAAATCCTGCATGACCCCTTTAAATTATGATTTCTTTACAGTTTTTATGACAACATCATTAGAGCCATAACTACAATGCACATCACATCACATCTGCAGCTGGATGCATATGTCTATGGCTTGGTGAGACACCACAGGGAGGCTATGAATATAGCAAAAGTATCCAGGTAATGAATCCAATATCTGTTTAATGTTAGTACTAGTATAAAGAATGTTCACAAACATCTAGTCATATCCTTTAAATCCTGTTTCTACATATACTATTTTCTTTTATTAATAATAATAATAATAATAATAATAATAATAATAATAATAATAATAATAATAATAGTAATCATCATCATCATAATCATCAACACAGGAAACTGGAAGGAATCAAATTTGAGCAAAAAATCTAACTTATTATTACTATTGTCCATCATGGCAGCTGATGGCTATCCAGAACAACTACCTGACCATGTTTGCTATTTTATGTTTAAGCTATTTTTGTTTTTAAGTCTAGAAGTGACTTTATGTTGACTACTTAGCTTATTTCATCTATTGAACCTTATTGTTAGGACCTGTGGTCCATCAAGCCTGCATAGGATGTCTGGGCATTTTCTACTAAGTTATCACCATTTAACACATTGCTGATGTTAGTGTTTATAGCAGGATCCCAAGTTTTACTTGCCTCAGTGCATGGTGTCATTCTGAACTGTGCCTATTCTTGTTACCATTTATGTTTCTACATTCAACTGCTGCACTTTGACTCTGGGACCTGGTATTGTTTTGTTGCACCAGCTGGCCAGCTCTGGGGTTTGCTCATCTTTAAATATATGAACGAGGGTGGATAAATAATTCAACTTTCCCTATCTTGGCTCTTTGATAAACCTGCTTCATGGTGTTTATTGCAGAGATGAGCAACAGTCAGGAAGTCAGCATTTCACTCCAATGTACTTTTAAAGTCAGAATTTGACTGTGGGATTGATCCGTACCGTTAAAATATAATTTTGGTCAGGATTCAGAAATAGTCCAGGCCTTAAGCAGTACACTTGAGGCAAAAAGGGTATTTTAGCATGACCACAAAAAAATAGCAATTCATAGACATATTAATTATAATAAGGAAAGACATTATTATATTTATTTTTATTTTACATTTGTTTAGCGGCAATGTCTGACTTTGCCAAGAGCCCATTTTTAGTGGAGGCCTGGGGTGAAAAGCTCCATTACACTAAAACAGTTTATAGTGAAAAGTATTAACTACCATTATGTAATATATATGAGGTTTCAATTAGAAAAGTAAACAACAGAGCAAAACAGAAATACGTGGGAGACAATGACAGGACCACGTCTATACGAATGGAGAGGAAGAAATATAAAATAATGCTATTCAATATGCAAAAACATATATATAACAATATACAATATGCAAAGAAGAAAGCGCAATATTAATAACATGGCAGACAACAGTAACAATTCTAAGAGTCTAATCACATTATCAGTTAGTTTGGTAGTATTTCAGGATTGTGTAAAAGAATAATGTTGTCTATTTGGTGAAGGAAGAGAAAGAATTGGAGTGAAGAGAAAGACAGAAAAGTGCGGGTTTGATGCGCTAAGGTTTAGTATGGTAAAGGAAAGTAAGAAAGTAATGAGACCTAAAAGATAAATGTGGAGGTAGTTAAGAGAAAGTAGACGAGACTGGATTTACAAATGAGTGGCCTGGAATGACCACCAGAGGTAATGATCAGTTGAACGAGTATGTGCCGAGAAATAAAAATATTCTATCCAGAGCTCCTTTCAACATTCACTTTGTAACAGTCCCTGACCATGGCACGATGTGTTTTTCACAGTTATGAACACTCTTATATGTAGAGTAAGTCTTACACATAGAATAGGTACTTGCTTCTACAGATTTAAATCACAGCAGTCTAACTTATAAAATGAGGAGTTAATGGGCCAGTAAGGATCAGTGTTTAAAAGTTTCACAGTTCAATGTAATCAGTGCTAACTAGGAGCCTTGCATTAACTTACAGCTAAATCTTTTGAAATACACAAATATGTGGAAAATTACTTAGGGGCAGTTATACCCAGTAACAATTAATGGCAAAAGAAAAACATGGCAGTGAATTTATTAGCTTGGCATAGTTCCTTATGTAAATGATATAGAAAATTAATAAAGGAGGAAAAATAGCTGTTTTAGCTTTAACATAATAATATCAGGGATCTCTGATGTAAACCAGTGCCTAACTGGAGGCTGGCTAAAATATTACAGAATTTCAGCAAACAATAAAATCATAACTTAATGTAGACGCTGACCTGGTGTGCACACAATGCAAAGGGGGACTGGGTTACACTTCTACCTGGGATCTATAACTTTTTGAAAAATGCCACTTTCTGTTCACTATTACTAGTAAACTTCTGATAGGGAGAGGGGGTGCAGACAGTGAGCATTTTGATAAGGAAGTGCAGATTTGATCAACTGAAAATGAGATGAAAACTACAGAGTGGCCTGCCCCTCACCACATCAGAAGAGGATCGCCAAGAAAAGCATAACTTACTGATTACAGGAAGTGCTAACAGGCATTTTTCTGGGGTTCTTGTGATAATCACCACTGGTGGCCAATGCATCATGTTAGCACAGAAACACTGCTTTATTAATTTCTCCCCTCATACATATATCCAAATAGACACATACACACACACAAACACAGACACACACACACACACACACACACACACACACACACACACACACACACACACTCTCTCTCTCTCTCTCTCTCACACACAAATTCACTGTACAGCCTCACTCACTGAAAGTAATTAGTAAACATAAGCTTTCCACTGAGCCATTTGCCAAGGCTGTGTAAAGAATTTACAGCAGGCATTTCCGGGAAAAGCACATGGCTAATTATGATATGCCACTCCCCCAGAATGCCTCATTACCATCTTCTATAATTTAGATTGGTAGTAGTACTACATTAAGGTAATCACTGTGGCATGGCTGTTTAATAATCACCAGTGGTAAACAACATTAACTGCTGGAGGTAATCTTTATGAGCCCCTGACATTTATTTTCCAGCTGCCTATTACTGCTGACGTAGTTTATGGACATTTTTCTATTTGAAATTAGGGAAATGGGTTTGCAAGTTGTATTGTCAGCATTTTTACCTGATATATCAGATTCTGGACTGTGTAGTCTTTCTTTTGAGAACATTTTTTTTGTTTTTACTTTATTAATAGCTTTGTTCAAATCTTATCATGTTTTCTGCATACTTCTCATTTTAATTTTTAAGAATTGACTGTTTTAGATGATATTTCATTTTTCTGTTCCTTTTATTAATATATTGATGTATTTCATAATGTACTCTTTGCACTTTCAGTGTTTTTTGATAGGGCTTATAAATACACCCTAAAACAAACCTGAACCTGAACTATTTATAGAAAATTTCTCCTAAATAGAATAGTTCTTTACACATAAAACAATATAATGATTGTTTAGCACATTATTTAAACAAAATAAAAGGATTAATTTACCTCAGTTCATTGTGTCACACATATTTTCAACATAATCATCAGAGCAATGTAATTAAACATAGACAGGTTCTGGATTCTGCATTTTTAAATTGGAAAAGGCAAATTGCAAACATGATTTCCTGTCAGATGACCTGTAGGCAGTAGAGGTTAAGGTTCCCCTCTAGGATTAACTGCCATCTCTAGGAAACAAAGGCATATAAACCAATGGGTAAAACTACATTTTTCTTTCTTATTTATGTATTTAAATTTGCTATGTGGAATAGAGTTGAGCACTGATCCAAGATGGCCTATTTCAGGCTCATCTTGGAAAAAATATAACATAATCTAATATAGTAACATTCTTGTTTGTGATTTTTCTCTGTAAATTATTTGAAAAAAGAAAACAGGAAAGCAAAGTTTGGAAGATCTCTGAATTCATGTTACAAGCATTTTAAAATCTGATACCAGCTTCCTTTTCGAATGTGTTACAGAAATTTATCAAGCCTTGTAGAAGGCATATTTTTTTGTGATGAGGCCATTGTCTTTTAATGGAAGTAATTTCTAAACAGGTCTCACATGTTTTCCTTTGTCTGGTATTGTAAATTGTGTCAGGTCTGTAACCCTATAGTTTAGAATTGTGGCAGTACTACTTTGCCAGGAAGGAACCTGTAGGAAATTACTGGAGAGCTCTACCAGCCTTTCCAAGGAAGTGTGTGTGTGTGTGTGTGTGTGTGTGTGTGTGTCTATGTAATAGAAATAGAGATAAAGACAGGGAGAGAGGGACCCATGTATTGACACTATTATTCATACCTTGGTTTTGCCAAGCTACATGCTCTAAGACATTAGCAACATCCAGGCCAAGTTCATATGGCACTATTTGTCTTAACTTCATTTGCAAACTATTCCCTTGATGATTTTATTTATTTATTTTATCTTAGTTTATTTTTCATTTTTTTTACTTGGTTTGTCTGAACAGGGTTTAATAAATAAATAAATAATAAAAAAAAAAAAATTTGGCAGAGGCCCAGGGAGAAACAATGTACAAACATTTTTTTAAGCACACATTCAGTAATATACATAAACAGTCAGCTCAAAAAGCATGTCTTTATCTAAGCCAAATGCTTCTGCTTCAGCACAGGACATATCACTTAATCTGTCGCCTTCCCAAGCAGATATGTCACCTAACTTACCTTCTTTCTGAGTTTCTTCTCTTCTTCTCTCTCAAGATTTCATGAAGAATGACCCACTTCAGAAACTAATGTATATTTTTCACATTATACTCTGTTTGATTGTACATTGTACTAAGGTAGTTCAATAGACTGTATGTTTCTTTTCAAACAAATGTACATATATTCTACATTATGTTCTGCTTGATTGTACATTGAGCTGTGCTTGATCGCTAGAAAGAATATACAAATGTTTTTCTATGTTATTAGCCAAAACTGCTCAGTTGTTGTTCTTCTTTCAGCTTTTCCCGGTTAGGGGTCGACACAGTGGAACTCCGGTCCGCTAATGATTGGCAATAGATTTTTATGGTGCCCATTCTATGCATGTATTTCAAATGCCACTTGATCACGGGGAGGACATTCAGACTCCACACAGAAGGCGCTCCAGCCGAGAATCGAATGGGAGAACCTCTTGCTGTGAGGCAACAACGCTACCGCTACACCACCGCAGCTTTATTGCCTACATTTTTGTATTTTTTGTTTATGAAATGTTTTGTATTTCACCCTGGCTGAGCATGAAATTGGTCAGTATTGGTTATTGTCCTACCTCAAGTAAACAAACGTAAATAAATAATATACATTAACAATTACACATACATTTGCTGACTAGATTGCATTCTTATTAAAGCAGAAGCAACTATTATAGTATAAAAGCTACTTATGCATTAGTAGCTGTTGAACTTTGAAGAGGTATATTAGTGGGTTTGCCAGAAAGATACTCGATCATGTCATTAGTGCTTAGAAATGAAAAGAAATTGAGATGAAGGCTAGGGAAGAAAACATTAATATTGTAATTAACAGGTGGGGTGTAAAGCATGCTCAGACACAATTATATAGCTATTGTAAAGTTTTTTCTAGAAGTAAAGAGGTGGAGGTGTGAGCAGTGTCATAAAATAATGTCTATAGCTGGGCAATGCTAGTGAACCTACTCACAATATTGGTGAAGACTGGTTATGGGTTATAGAATTCTGAATGAAAAGAAATGGTTTTCTAATATGGTAAGCTGAAGATAACAGTGGCATTTATCCTGGAGATGTGCATAATTAGATCCACTGATTTGCTAGCTGAAGTTTTAGTTGTATTTTAAATAAGTCTGTATTCTGAATGGATTTCAGTGGTGGCATGTAGTTCCATAGATTCGCTACACTATGTGAATTTAGAGTGCCACCTGCAGTTTTATATTCTTTGCTTGCTGTAACACAAAATGTCATTGGTGGAGTAGTGTTGTATTAAGTTGTTAAGGGCTGACAAGTTTTCTGGTTTATACAACAGCCTGTGTATTGTAGTCAGCTGAGAAAGCATTAGGTGATGAAGTATTTCTAACCAGTTTAATTCTATGACGGCTAGGCAGTGCTATGTTGTATTATAATTTATTGCAAATTTGGCTATTTTACTATAACATTGCTCAAGTTTGGACAGTTGTGAGACTTTTAAGTTTAGTAAATATTGAGGCAGCATACAGGAGAGATGGTAACAAGAAAATAGAGGCTATACATCTTTTCACTATGACAATTTGGTAATTATTTTGCTCTGTATAATATATATAGTTTTTGATGAGTTTTTTAACAATATGTATTAAATGGTGGTTGAATTTCAACTGGTCATTTGTGATGACACCTAGTAATCTTGCAAGGTTTATCTTTAATTTAGGTTTTTTTTAGGGTTTAGAAGTAGTTGTGAATTATTTAGCCAAGTTTCCATTGATAAGAAGGATTGTTGTGTAAAGTGTTACAGTTCAGAGAGAGCTTTGGCAGAGCAGATTAAGGTCAAGTCATGAATGTATTGAACTAGGATAGCATTTTTTGTTGCAGAGATCATTGATGAAGATGATGAAAAGTATGACACCTAGCATAGATCCTTGTGGGATACAAATAGGTACAGGTAAGAAGGTAGAGAAATAATTTCACTGTTTGTGCTCTGTTTGAGATGTAGCTATGGAACCATTGCAGTGAAGAGTTCATGAGCCCTTTGGATCAAAGTTTATGCAAGAGTGTCTGGTGGGAGACTATATCAAAAGCTTTTGATAAGTCTAGGAAGATGGCTGTTTCATTATAACATTGCTCAAGTTTGGATAGTTGTGAGACTTGAATTTTAGTTAAGATTGAGGCAGCATATAGGAGATACGGGAGTAAGAAAGTATGTTCTATATGTTTTCTGGCTATGTCAGTTTGGTAGGTATTTAAGTTTTTGATGATTTTTTAAACTAAGTGTGGTACATAGTGCTTGAATTTCAATTGGTCATTTATGATAACCTGTGGGTATTGACAGTATTAACAACATTTAACAAAGTAGGAGTTGTGCTGTGATGAGGACAGAACCCATGCTGGGTTACGACAGAAGCTGATTATCTTTTAGATAGCTGATAACCTGCTGAAGAATACATTTTTCTAATATTTTTGATATGGGAGATAAAAGTGCAATTGGCCTATAGTTTGAAAGATCCATATTGATTGTGCAGTGGAATAATGAATGATTTTTTTTCCACAGTGAGGGGGCGATATTTTCAAATATGGATTGACTGATCAGACCTGAAACTGGATATGGAATCGCCTTAGATGTAATTTTAAAATATTCACCAGGAAGATTGTTAGGGGCAGTTGTAGTTGGCTTTAATTTTTTATGGTATTTTTTATGGTATCTGTGGGAACTTATTGGAAGGAGAAATGCTGAAGCAGGTTATTTGATTGAGGAGGGACCTCAAGAATAGTTGCCTGGTTGGTTAATGACTGCACTGTCTTTATAAAGTGGTTATTGAATTGGAGGGTCTATATTATATATTTGAAGTTTCAAAACTTCGAACCTCATATGTTCGACAACATGTGAGCGAAGTTTGAAACATTGAAAATATAATAAAAAATTAAAAGAAAATTACCTCATTGCTCTAAGCAGGAGGCAAGCACCCCTGCACCCCCCCATACCTCCCTACTTAAATATACCAACTCTGAGATCGCACTTCAGTGCAGAAAAGGGACATTTTCTCATTCTGTGCTGTACAGAACCGTTGCTTTTCACCTTTGAACTTTTTAAAGCTCGATTATATGGTGTTGACCATATGACAGTCGAACTTTAAAACATTCGAATAATTAATAGGGACCCAAATTGGATATGGTATTAAATCTGTGTCTTTGCTGTTGGAGGTGTAGCTTGTCCTGCAATTAACAGTTTAATGATTGAGGCCGGAACAGTTTTGCTTTATTAGTATGCAAGTTTTGATAGGATGATTTCTTATCTATGGTGATAAATTGTTTTGTTTGGTTTCTTAGCTGTCTATAAATAGGTAAAGAAGAAACTGTTTTTTTTTTTCTTTTGTCCAGACCTTTCATACTTTTTCTCTTTGTTTCATTAATTATTTAGTTGATAAGGATAGCCACAGGGCAGGTTTGGCTTTGGCATTTTTATCTGGGAAGGGGTGCTTACGACACCTAGGAAGATTTTGTTGAACTCAGAGACAACATCATTTATAGGGAAGTCTTTAATACCTCCCAGTTAAGGGGATGTAGTACATTAATAAAAGCATTTCCATAAAAAGCAGTAATTATCCTTACCAGGTTGTCATGATGTGTTGTGGGACTGTTACATTGATACTTTAAGTTTTGTTTTTGATTTTTTTTTTAATTTCTCCAAGTCTTTTGCGTTTCTTATACTATAACGGGAATGGACCCCATTCCAAAGTAAAAGTATGATTAAAGTTCATGAAATTAGTATTGTTTCAGTCTTTGATGTTAGCCAGAAGTGCTCTTCACAGCACCTGCAATGTGCCCAGTAATGATTCCTTCTGCAATTCATACAGTGTTACATGTACTGTTAACATATCTAAATATGACTGTAGATTCTTTTTTATAAGACCAGTTGCTCCTACTACTACTGGAACTGTCTGGGCATCTTCCTTCCACATTGCCCTTGTTTCTGTCTGCAAATCCTGACATTTTATGACTTTGTGTCTCTCTGTACATAAGACACTGTAGTCAATGGGTGTAGCAATTTCAATGATCAATGCTACTTTTGTCTTCTTTTTTGGGACTACTACACCTGGTTTTCTCACATCTATTTTTTGAACTGTTGGTAATGGGTGATCCTATGTGATATAAACTTCATCATTTATTCTGTTTCTTTGTGGCTCGTGCTTCCAGTGTTTTTTATCTACTTCAATATTATAATGTTTGCCCAATGCCCAATGCAACAGTCTTGCCTCATTATGTTTTTCACTGTTCAGTCCTTCTGCCATTATTATAACACAACCAGTAACAAGATGTGCAACTGTTTTCAATTATGTTTCACAAAACCTACATTTGTCTGTTTCTCCCACATATTCAATGGACTTTGTAAAGTAATTTGTACATAGTCCACTAGCTTGGGCTGCTTATATTAGCCTTTCATCTTTTGTTTTAAATTCACCTCTGCTTAACCATTTCTGTGTTTGATCCTGATCAACATGAGGTTGTTCCAAAAGTTTTCTATACTTGTACCTATATTTATGCATCTTCCACATTTCTTGCCTTCTTATCTGATCCTTCACCTTTTTTTTTTTTTTGGCACATTCATTTGCTGGCTGATTTTTATCTACGTCTGGTTTTATTTCCATTCCCACTTAATGCCGATATGCTTCTGCTAAACTAATCAGGGAAGTCATCTTAGATTTATTCTCCTCATGTTTCAAAATGTTCACTAAGTTTTGGTCTTGTGGGATCAGCTGATATGTATGCAGTCCCACAATTGCAGATCTATTCGCGTAATAATTTTTGAGGAGGCTTATACCTTCTTCAGATTGATAAATATATATATATATATATATATATATATATATATATATATATATATAATTATTGCTGTAATTGCTGGCTTCCTCTGTATAATGAAGGATTATTCAAACTAGAAAAATGGGTAACAGCAGCAGCTTATTAGTCAGAATTGAACCTGTTAATTTGTTGTTTTGCTTAGACTGTATCCATTTGATTCAAGGAAATATATATGCCTTTTAATAATTATTTTTGTGTTAGTAAAATATATATCAGCTCATTGGTTTGATCTTGCAGAAATAAGAATGAAAACATTTTCTGCTATTATCATAAAGTAGTTATGTACTTATAAACTGACTAATAAATGAAAACAAAATCATTACCTGTTAGCATAGACACATTTACTTTAAATTGTTAGAAATTAATTATTTTGGCAATAATACATTGTAGTTCATTCCAGTATTTTTGCTTTGACTCAAAATTTTAAAGCTTTATGCCTCTTTGGAAATCTAGAAGATCATTTTTTTTTTATTTTGATTGCTATTCCACTCATTCTTATCACACTTACCTTCAGGCCAATCTTGCTATGTCATTTAATTATTTTCTTATTATTCAGTACAAATTGTCAGGATTTATTGTCTGTTGCTCATCTGATCTTTGACTGGCATTTATAAAAAGTGCTGTACAGCTGTGCAGTGACTGCAAAGACAGGTGGCACAGCGCAGCACAGTGTGGCTACCTATAGATGTATTACTGAGCAACTGTTACATTTGAAGCAGCACAGTATTCGAGTAACAAGGCAGGCCCAAATAACACATAGTCTATGTCATCGAGCAGAGCAATGTGTATTGCTCAGAGGGAGAAACTATGTCCAAACAGACACTGTGCTGTTCCCAGCTCAGCATATTAAAGCTACATATTCTGTTCAGAAACTGGACATGTATTGTGCCATGACAAATAGTGTAATTTTGGGTCTAGATGTGCAGATGTCTGTGGTAAACATATTATAAAAGTGCGTCATCCACTTTGGGGGAAGGAAGCACAAATGTGGCTTCCCAGGTCCATGTCACAGATGTAAATAGGAGATATAGACAGCAAGAATGGGGCAGGAGGTAAACAGATGGAAATATGCTAGCGGAATAAAACAGTACATATGACAATGTAGAGAGGTGGGAAGGCAACTTATTTTTGGGGGGGGAGTAAAGCCCAATTTTTCTGCTAGCAGTGAGGAAATGATGAGTGTAAGGAGGCAACCAAAAGGAAACATGGTCTGCACAGAGCAGGGGAGATAGACTATGTGGGTGGGAACAGGCAAATATCAAAACATGTATAAACGTAAACAATGTATGTGTGTGTGTTTGTGTGTGTGTGTGTGTGTGTGTGGGGGTGGGGGTGTGTATGGGTGTGAATGTGTGTGTGTGTGTGTGTGTGTGTGTGTGTGTGTGTGTGTGTGTGTATCTATCCTTTTCCAACCAGTATATACAACAGATTTCCAAAAATGACTGATGGCTATGTCCCTTAGTCTGTGTCTGGTAAGGCAGTGTCAGAGCATGTCTATCATACATAACTTCACTGACTTACACATTATATACCTTAAAATATACATCCTGTCCTAACAACTTGTAGATTGCCCACCTGGTCAATAATATTACCCTCGCACATTTGCCCTCTACTGACTATCTCAGCAGAGAGGGACAGGCAGGCAGTCAGCGGATGAAAAGAGTTGACATAAAATACTCATGGTACATTTCGGGGAGCTCACATAGAATGCCTTGTTTTTCCTGCTGAAGAAGGCCAGGATATTAGTGCTTCAGGTCACCTTACCTGTGCCTCCATTGTTTTGCACTTTAAAGGATGCCGGTAGCACTGGTTAATCATTGGCTTAGATTGTACAAAACAACCACTTTTCTGAGGTGGTCATCAAAACATTCTAGAAGCCTTCCTGGCTGGGCTAATACAAGTATTAAATGAAAATTGTAGTCTCCTTTGAACACAAAACAGAGCTTTTCCTGATGCAATAGCTCGCAGGGGGTGTAGTCTGTTATGTTGACATCCTGTTTATCAGATTCTTGACTCCTTATTATCTATAATTTGAGTGACACTCTCACTAAATATATATATATATAGATGTTTAGTATATATATATATATATATATATATATATATATATATATATATATATATATATAAATCCAAAAACTTCCAGTACTATTCAGGAGACGTAGGCAGCATGGTGAATCAAAATGGCTTTATTGTGAACACAATCCCCTCCAGACCGGTTTCACTCAACAGAGCGTCATCAGTGAGTGCCAAAATACGTGAAAACATGCATTTATATAGTTCTAAGTTTCCCATTTAAAGGGAAACGTGACCCTTTACATATAATCACATACATATAGTAAATGCTTTGCATTTTTACAAATTTCCCACTTAGGGAAACCTCTCCCTTTACACAAATTCACATCCATATAATAAACTAACATTTATAATAATAAAAATATATTTACATATGTATAATGCAAAGTGCCCTGAATAGTGCAAAAATTAACCCTTATATTACACTAAATTTATAACCACAACATCAAAATCTTTACCATAATATCAATGTACCACCTATTACACAATACATTAATATAACTAATACTAAATATCTATACTCCATTCAAAACAAACAAAGATGCATCTATTTAACAATATATATGTGTATATATAAACCATACACATATATATTCTGCAATATAATTTGCAGAATATACCTATGTTAGATTAACCAAAAACAATTGCTCAACTACCTATGAATCTTACTTAAACTTTTACCAATGGTCATTTAGACCAGGTTTGAAAAGAGCTCCCAAATTGATTATCCACCTCCGTTCCTTTTTAGGCAGTGATTGATGGGCTATAGATCCACCAATTTCATACGTATTTACCTTATCAATACCAACGAAAATGAAATGAGATGCAGGATGATGTAATGTATGTTTGTATAATGCACTACGCGTACGTTTACATTTTATATCACTGATGTGCAGTGCTATCCTCTGCTTAAAACTACATGAAGTCTGCCCAATGTAGAATGCTCCACATTGGCAGACAGCCATGTAAATAACCCAGGTACTGGTGCATTTAATATGATATCTGATCTCATAAACTTTATTGGTATTTACAGAAGTAAAGGAAGAGGTCTTTGACACCAATTTACAGTATTTGCAGTTTCCACAAAATGTACTACCTGCACGACCTAATGATCTTGGTACTATGTTCACAATTTGTTTTTTAAATCTTGAAAAATACTGTCCAATTGTTTTACCTCGTTTATATCCAAATTGGCATTGCTGTTTCACCACATTGGAAAAAAAATGGGTCATTACTAAAAATATGCCAGTATTTAGAAATAATTTCTTTGATTTTAAAAGTATTATTTGCATATGTTGTAATGAACCTAACTTCCTGTGGTCTTGATTGAACCCTATGTTTGTTATACTGCAAGACTTCAGATCTATCCAATTGTTGACCCTTGTGGTATGCCTTTTCCACTATAGACCTATGGTAACCTCTATCTAGGAACCTCTGTTTTAAAGCTCCTGCTTGTATGTCAAATTCCTCTTGTGTAGAACATATGCGTCTGATCCGCTGGAATTGGGCTGTTGGTATATTTTGGATGACATGGGGAGGGTGGCAACTATTCGCATGCAACATGGAATTTTTTGAAAAAGGCTTTCTGTGTAACGTAGTCACTATAGTACCATCCAAAATTTTGGTAACATGTACATCTAAAAAGTCTACAGTAAATAAATTTATTAAACCTGTAAACCTGATACCAAATATATTATGATTAAGATATTCCACAAACTGTTGCCATTTGGATGCTGTTCCATGCCACACAACCCAACAGTCATCCAAATATCTCCGCCACATTAACAATTCTTCTTTGAAGGCAAAATTTTCATTATATATATATTCCACCTCAAAAAAGCCCATGAAAAGATCTGCATACGTTGGGGCAAACGTAGCCCCCATTGCTGTTCCCTTACTTTGCAAATACCACTGGTTATCAAATTTGAAAGCATTATGTTCCAAAACTAACTTAAGAATGTTAATAATGAAATCCATTTCTGCCACCGTGTATGTACCTGCTTGCAGCATCCAGTATTGTATAGCTTTAATACCACCTTGGTGAGGGATGCTGGTGTATAGAGACTGCATGTCAAGAGTACCTAAATGTGCATCTGCTGAAACCTGCAGATCATTCATAAGATTCAAAAATTGCGTGGTATCTTTAATACGTGCCCTTAATAATGCCAATAATGGTTTCAATCTAAATTCCAGATATTCTGACAATGGTTCCGTTAATGAACCTGTTCCAGCCACTATTGGCCTTCCTGGTGGCTTGACCAAAGATTTGTGTATTTTTGGGACAAGATAAAAATACTGATGTCTAGGTGCCATTACTGTCAATTGGTCATATAGTTTAGCATCTATAATACCTCTCTTCAATGCTCTTGATAAAAATCTATCTACAGTATATTTAAAGTCAGGGGTAGGATCTATAGGTAGCTTAATATATGAAATAGAATCATTTAACTGATTTAAAGCCTCCTGAATATACTGTTCCCTGTCCCATATGACAGTGGCACCCCCTTTATCAGCCCCAACTATTATGATGTCATGTTTCTCAACTAATGTGTGTAATGCTTTATTCTCTGCCTCAGATAAATTACGTGCATAATGTGTAAAAATCTTTGCTTTATTTATCTGCAGATCTTGCATAACAAGATTCTCAAAGGTTTTTACTGTCCCACAATATGGGGGTTGGAATTCAGATTTTTTAAAATAAAATCCTACTTCCATAGTATTACCTTCATCTTGTCCTTGATGTGCAAAAAAATATCTGAGGTTAAGACATCTGGAAAATGTTTTTAAGTCATTAACAACATCAAAATAAGACACATAAAAAGATGGCACATATCCCAAACCTTTGTTTAATAGCTGTAATTCACTTTTATCAAAGCTATATCTGGAAAGATTGATCACGAAATTATTAACATCATCAGTAATATTATTAGTGTCCACTATATTTTCTCCATCTGCAGATTGGTCACAAAGGCTTGTTCTATTTCTTCCATTGTTGTGTTTCCGGCCCCCTCGTCTAAAGGGGTACAAGATCTCTTGGGAGCTGGTGAGCTATGCTGCTCTACGTCTCCCAAATCAGTGTCAGTGTCAGTATTGGAACGGCTTGATGAATAATCAGACTTATCATTATTAAATGATTTTCTCAATATAGATTTGCCCCTCTTTCGTTTTAATGTTCCTTTAGATTCAAAGCGCACGCCCCTTTTACGTTGTTTCTGCTGTTTCCAAGTGAACACTTCATCATTCTTATAATCATTCACATCCCTAGCAAATTTTTTCTTTTTTCTTGCTTGCAACTCTTTCTCAAACGCATCCATGTCTGTCTTAAACTGTGAATATAGCTCGTTGTATTGTGGTGTTGTGAGAAACACCGAAGTGCATTTCTCATGATATTTTAATTGTTCACTCATCTCAACAAGCTGCATGTCATAATATTCAACTAAAGTTTGCATAAACATCTTAGATGCAGTCAATTGTATGGCCCTCCATTTTTTCATAAAGGCCTTATTTTCAGTCCCTACCCCAGGCTCCACGTGTACTCGTAAGCCACGGGGAGTAATATTTGCTTGCAAATAAGCTTTCAAAAGTTTATTATGCCAAACTAAGGAGCGTACCTTTTTGGTATGTTGTGCCATTTTTTTGAAACAATTCCCAACATCCATATCAGCATCCGCTGCTCGTGAATCCATCCCCGACTTGCTTGTCGATGGATAAGATAAAGTTGACCCAAAAATAGAAAAATCATCTCTGTCCGCTATGATGTTGTCGGTAAAAGTCTTTAAATCCACATATTCCGCCATTTCACTAGAGTCGCGTATTAAGCCTTCGCTTCACTCCGCCACAGCCCAATCTCGTCTCGTCTCGTCACTCTCTGACTCTTTGTCCGATAAACCATGTAACGTTTACCAAAAATTGCCCCAGCAAACCATAAAAGTAATCCACTCCAAAAAACGACTGCACGGAGCAAAAATAAGTGCACGGAACACATACAAACAAATCCAAAAACTTCCAGCACTATTCAAATTCAAATTTCCCACTTTGCATTATACATATGTAAATATATTTTTTATTATTATAACTGTTAGTTTATTATATGGATGTGAATTTGTGTAAAGGGAGAGGTTTCCCTTAGTGGGAAATTTGTAAAAATGCAAAGCATTTACTATATGTATGTGATTATATGTAAAGGGTGACGTTTCCCTTTAAATGGGAAACTTAGAACTATATAAATGCATGTTTTCACGTATTTTGGCACTCACTGATGATGCTCTGTTGAGCGAAACCGGTCTGGAGGGGATTGTGTTCACAATAAAGCCATTTTGATTCACCATGCTGCCTACGTCTCCTGAATAGTGCTGGAAGTTTTTGGATTTGTTTGTATGTGTTCCGTGCACTTATTTTTGCTCCGTGCAGTCGTTTTTTGGAGTGGAATATATATAAATATATATATATATATATATATATATATATATATATATATATATATATATATGTATATATATATATATATATATATATGTATATATATATATATATATGTATATATATACATATATATATATATATATATATATATATATTTGAGTGGTATGTCTGTGGTTAGGAGGTCCTCAGTAATTTGATCCAGTTTGTAATATTTTGTGATGGGGAGTGTTAGGAGTTAGTTATTGAATGGATGTGGTATGAGATGAGTGATCAGAAGCTTGCAATGTGCATTGTGGTTTATGTGTTATGCAAGTCAGAATGACTATCAATTGCATATAGTTTGTATGAGTGCATATAGGGGCTGTGGTGTTCATTCATGGATGGGACAAGAACTGTGTAGGAAATTTCTGGAGAACTCTACCAGCCTTTCCAAGGAAGTGTGTGTGTGTGTGTGTGTGTGTGTGTGTGTGTGTGTGTGTGTGTGTGTGTGTGTGTCTGTGTGTGAGTGCAGGATTAAGACAGAGTGATAAGAAGGGTTTGTTAAATTGTGTGGGCTGTGGAAAAGATATGTGTGATGAGGTGGTTGAGCAATTCTCTGCTTTGGGCAGAATTTTCCCCAAGGTAAGTGTGACCTCAAAATAAGTTTTATTAATTTTGAGATGGTGCTAAATTGGATATGGTGAAATAATTCTCACATTACAAGTGGATTTGATGTATTTTTGCATGTTTCAGATACATTTCCATTGTAAGCATGTGTCTGGTCATTTTTGTATGTTCATGTTTCTGTGGTGCAGTTAAGTATTATTAGCCTATGCAATGACTGTACTCTGTCAATGTGTCTTTTTCTAAGCACCAATCATTGCCTAGTCTATTATCGCTGAGAGATGAGTTTGTTCTTTCATAGTGATAATAGACTAGTCAATGCATTGACTAGTCTGTTATAGGTTGATAGGTTCATAGGTAGGTACTAGGCTGTTGGCCCTAGGGCCTATATAAGCCTAGCAAAAAAGGTACCCTGGCTTTCGACACCCAAGAAAATTATTTTTCTATGCCCCTGTCAAGCAGAGCCAAATAAGTGATCCCTGGGGTGAATTTCCTATCTCCCATCCAATCATCAAGATTTTTCTTGAAGAGTGCTAATGAGGAGCTTTGTTTGATATAGGCAGGTAGTTTGTTCCAGAGTATGGGAAGTCTCTGGGACAGGAATCTATCCCTCCAGCATGTTCTGTTTATTGTGGTGACAAGGTTTAGGTCCCTAGAGCATGTAACTCAGAGGGATTGTGATTTTTTTAAGTGGAGCATGTCCAACAGCTCTGAGTTTGACATAGCTTTGTATGTTAGGCAGAGATCGCCTCTGAGTAGGTGGTATGCAATGGAGTAAACTGGAGTTTTTTGAGATGGTCTGCCTAGGGCATCTGTTTGAGGCTGGCAATCCTCTTTGTGAGGTATTTCTGCATACTTTCTAGTTGTTGTAGATGTGTTGTGAGGTACATACCAAAAGGGGTGTTGTACTCTATAATGGGTCTAATGAGTGACGAGTAGAGGGGAACAATTGCCTCTTTTTTCCTGGATGAGAAACCTTTTATGATGAGGTGTGCCTCATAGAAGGATTTCCGGACTACTGTGGCAATGTGATTATCAAAGGAGAGACTACTGTCCACCTGGGTCCCAAGGTCTCTTATCACACTTTCAGTGTTAAAAAGACTACCACCTATGTGGTAGTTCATGGGTACAGAGTTTTTACCAAAAGAGATGACAATGCACTTTTTGGCATTGAGCTTGAGGCCATGGCTTTGACACCAGGCATCTGTCTCAGTGAGGCCCTTTTGTAGGATGTCCACATCGTTAGAATTTTCGATTATGGCTCCTAGTTTGCAGTCATCTGCAAACTTTATCAGCCAAATGCCTTCTATGTTAGCCTGTACATCTGAGAAGTAGATACCAAACAGGAGAGGACCCAGGACTGAACCCTGTGGTACTACACTTGTCACTGGTCGGCTTTGGAGTCTGCTACTTTCACAGTGTGGGTTCTGTCAGTGAGCCAGTTGGCAACCCATCTTGTGAAATAGGGATTTATACCTAGTTTAGTGAGTTTATCTATAATTCCAGAGTAGGGGATGGTATCAAAACCCTTGGCGAGATCTATATAGGCTGTGTGAACCACCTTACCCTCATCTACGAATTTGGTGACCACTTCAAAGAAGTCAATCAGGTTTAGGAGACATGATCTGCCTTTTACAAACCTGAACTGAGTGGGGCCCAGAGTTTGGAGCTTACCAATGTCATTGTTTATAAGTTCCATGATGATACATTCCATAGCCTTGCAGACCAGGCTCGTCAGGCTAATGGGGCGGTAGTTCCTGGGGTCCGTGTTGGCTCCGCCTTTGTGGAGTGGGATAACCGTCACTGTGCACCATTCAGTGGGCAAAAAGCCTGAGGTGAGGCTATGATTGAACATGGTACTTAGGTGGGGTGCCAGTTCATTCTGTAGTTCATGTAGAACGCAGCCTGGGATATTGTCAGGTCCCATGGATGCTGTGTTCTTGGCTTTGGGGAGTGTGGTTTTTACCTGTGCAGCCGTAATTACAGGAACTTTGCATTCTTCCGGTATAGAGATGGGGGTGACAATGGGGTAAAGTTAACACTGAACCTATCTGCCAGGATGTTGGCGATATCAGTTGGTTCTGTATATTTAGTGCCATTGTGCTGTAACTCAGAGCAGATCTGAAAGTTGCCATTGAGATTCTTGACATAGCTATAGAATGCTTTGTGGTTGTCTTTAGAATCATTGGTGATTTTGTTTTCGTAACAAGCTTTGGAGGATTTTATGAGGGATCTCAGCTTTTTACTGAGGCTGACCAGGGAGTTCCTCCAATCATGGGATTTTACTCTTTTTTGCAACAGTTTCTTTCTTCTGTTGTAGAGTTTGTTTAAGGCAGAGGACCACCTGATTTGGCTTCCTTTTTTTAGAAGATAGCATCTTGGTTCTGTTAGGGATTGCACGATCCATGCACTTGTGTAAGTGCTTATAAAGTGCATTTGTCTAGGATTTAGCAGTCGTACCTCTATTGTCCATCTGCATGGGTGTTGTGAAGTTTGCCACTTCTGTCTTAAGAAGCATGAAGTTGGCTTTGGAGAAATTTTTACGGGGGTTTCCTTAATGGGGGTGGGGGTGGGATGTGGATGTCTAGGGTGATTAGCTTGTGGTTGGATCTGACCAAAGAGGAATTAACTTCTGGTGTGAAACACTGGTTGCCCATGTTGGTAATGACCAGGTCTAGTATATTGCTGCCCCTGGTGGGTGTGTGGATAAGTTGATACAAGGCACTGGAATTAATGAATTCCAGAAAATGTTGAGCAAAAGAGTTGGTACATGAGGAGTTTTCCCAGTTAATGATGGGATAGTTTAAATTGCCCATTATTAGGGTGTTAGGTTATACCCTAATATTTTCCAGTTCATCAAGAAATGAGGAGTGGGAATCCTGGGGCATGGTGAGGGGTCTGTAGCATGCTATAATTTGGATTGCGGTCTTCCCCAGAGTTAGTTGCACTTGGATAATCTTGGCTGCATTATGCTGAGCAACTAGCCTGGAGGTGTGGCTATCCTTAATGAATATGGACACACCTTCGGCTTTAGTGTTTTGGTCCAGGTTAGGTGGCCAAAAGGTGTGGTATGAATTATATCCAGGTAGTGCCGGGGTGCTCTCTGGAGCCTTGAACCAGGTCTCTGTCACCGCACAGATGTCGATGTTCTCCATTTTAAGGAGTGCCTCGAGTGAGTGCATTTTAAGGTTTAGACTTCTATCATTGAGTAGCATTACCCTCAGATTTTGCTTGCTTGTACCTGTTACGGTGGTGAGTTTGTCATTTGAACCTTGCCTAAAAAAGGCACTATAGGGGTGGCAAGAGCCTTAGCCAGTATCCGGAATCCCAAGGTCGACAGGTGCATGCCATCTCTAGCAAAGCATCATGGTCTGTCGATCATGTCATCCCAGGCAGACAGATACTGGATCCCCTTAGAATGACACCAGAAGCTTAACCAATTGTTGAAGTCATTCATTTTATTCTTGTACTGTGGTATCATTCTGGATGATGGCAGGATGCTACTCAGGGCTAGGGTCATACCTGCCTGGGCTACAAGATCAGATAGAGCTCCTTCATGTCTCTTTTCATGTAGTTCAGAGAGGTACATCTCAGGTCATTCACACCAACATGGACAATGACAGAGTCATATTTGTACTTGTTGTGGAGTGACCTGAGTGCGTGCATTATGTGGCGGATCCTGGCACCCGACAGACAGCTGATAGTAACTTTCTCCTTGTTTAGCCTGGTGAGTGGAGCATCAGTGTGCCTGACTATAGAGTTACCTATGACTAGAGTGCTGGGTACATTTTTATGCCTTATGGGCTGTGGTTCAGTGGCACACTGAGTTTGTGAGCTATGTGTCATTTGGGTTGTGTTGGGGGGAGCAGGTTGCTTGTGTTTCTGCTTTGGAGGTTTCTGTTGCTTGGGCAGATTTTTATTGAGAGCCTCCGTGACTGTAGGTGCGTGTTTTGTGTTTCTATGTGTGTGTTTTGGTGGTGTAGGTTTTGAGGGACTATGTGATGAATGTGGTGTGGTGCAAGTGTTTACCCTCTCCTCTTGACTGTCTAGTCTAGTCTTAGGTGAAGGGGGCTTTGCTTCCAGTTTGGCTATATAAGTGCAGCTCTCACAGGCTATAGTGTTGGGTGGTAGGAGGAGAGGGTTGTCTGCGTACATGAGGCAATTGCTGCATTGCCCCAAGATACCCAGATTCATCAGGTAGACAGGAGAAAACACCGGGAGCTGACTCTTAGACATGCCTGTATAGGTGCTTATTTAATAAGTAATAAAACCTGTTTTCCTCTAGACAAGTGAGGAAAGTTGAGTGCTGTAGTAATGTGTAACTTATTTAGTGCTTACAATGAGTTCTGAACAAGTGCTGAGCTCAAAGAAACAAATTTGAGTGCTAAAACTAAAAAAACTGGCTAGTTCTAAGGGAAAATTTGAAGAGCAGACTTTATGGCGCCAGGAATAGTTTAACCCTAGCTAAGCAGCAGGGGGTCAGAAGCTTACAAACAGTCCTGGATTCAGCAAAGCTGTATCTGGACTAGACTACTTACAGGAAAGGCAGGAAACAAGCTTACACATTTTTTTGTAAAGTGGAAAGAGAGTAAAGAGAAGCAGAAGATAACTCAAGGTCAAGAACTAAGTGGGTTGGCCTTCTCAGATGTTCTTCCTGTATTAGGTAGAGTGAGGTAATGACACTAAACTGGGAGGGGTGTCCCAGATCAAATTTACAGTATGGGTGGGCAACTGCAAAGCCACCAAGGATAAGAACAGGATACCAATAGGAATGGAGGATGGGAGACAAAAATCTGAACAAACAAACCCAAACAGGTGCTTAACAAATGTAGAAAATTTCCAGTTAATACCTCACACACAGTGAAACTATCTAGAAAAGTATGCAGCAGACAATAAAAGTGCTATAAATAACTCGTAAAAATAAGCACAAAACAGGATACTTAATGTTATATGTAGCAGATCAGGGTTTGCTCAGTGTCTTTCCTCCGATTAGCTGAGTGTGAAATTGCAGAAACACTCACAAGTTAACTTCTTAAGTAACAGAAAGTTGAAACCTGAACCAACTTTAAAAAAAGCACGAAAGAACCAATGATGTGGTTACTCCAAGCCATAGTCCAGGTAACCCCAATTACCAATAACCATAAAGACACCCCTCTCACTGAAATGCAAGAATGGCTTTGGCTAAACTAAGATGGCCTGGGACATGTGTTTAGACACACAGCCTCTACAAACAAACAGCTAGGCCCAAAACACAAGCCTGAATATGGACAATGCTACAACTACTCACACTACTTAGGTAGGACAAAAAACTGCAGAAATGTTTATCACAGCAGAAAAGCAGCAGCGAGCCTTTAAATGAAAGTTTTAAACAGATAAAGGAGCAAGGAGACTGTAGAGAATGCTTTTAACTGCAAACAAATAAGTTATATGATACACTCCTTGGCAGAAAATTAGAACAAACAAACCCAAACAGGTGCTTAACAAATGCAGAAAGTTTTCAGTTAATACCTCACACGCAGTAAAACTAACTAGAAAGTATGCAGCAGACAATAAAAGTGCTATAAATAACTCGTAAACATAAGCAAAAAACAGGATACTTAATGTTATATATCGCAGATCAGGGTTTGCTCAGTGCCCTTCCTCCGATTAGCACATTATAACAGAACAAACACATCTCTCAGTTTATCACTGTGAGTGCAGCAATATAGCAGAACAAAGCATGTCTCTGTACATGTGATTGTGAATCATGAGTAGTGACTCATCCAGATATGTATGGCACTATAATTAAATTATTTAGAGATATTTGTGTTATACAAGGTAAATTACTATGTCATAGACAAAAAGCTATAAACCTGCATAGCTTATGAGCTACCTGCAATTTTATAAATATATAAACCTGCATAGCTTGTGAGCTAGCTGCAATTTTATAAAACTATGAACTTGCATAGCTTGCAATCTAGCTCTAATTTTATAAAGATATAAACGTGCATAGCTTGCAAGCTAGCAGCAATTTTATAAAACTATAAACCTGCATAGCTTGTGAGCTAGCTACAATTTTATAAAACTGTAGACCTGCATAGCTTGCGAGCAGGCTTGCTTCTGTGGAATTTACTTCATTCAGAAGTTGTTGGAGGTACTCCTTTCTTCTGCCTTTGATGTCCTATGGACTGGTAAGTAGGTTGTCGCTGGCATACCTTATCAAGGGTGACTATCTTCTTTATCACTCTGTCCTTGCCTCTCAACTTGATAGAGTTTGTGCCATCAACTGAGTCACTTTCCAGAAGCTAGTACAGTGTCTCTAATGCCCGTTTCTTTGCTATTGCAACTGCTTTCTTAGCCTGTTTGTTAGGCAACCATTATTCCTTCTAAGCTTGGTCTGTATTTTCTATCTGCCACTTTTCCTGCACTCTTTCTTCTGATGACTTTTGGACATCTGTGTTCCAGCACCAGATTTCTTTATCTCCGTACCTGGCTCAACTGCATATCTATACTACAGTCCTCACACTTGCTGTTTTGAGGCAATGCCATTCTTCTTCATCTCTACCTATTACCTCTTCTTCCTGAGATTCTAGAGTGCTGAGTAATTCCTTGATCTCTTGCACTTTCTTTCCAGTCAACACCTGGGTCCCTGTTGACATTAGAGCCTTCTCTAACCACTACTTGCACTCATTATGGCAACTAGTGGTTTATGATGTAGGCTGACTGTTTCACTAGGGATCATTTTGCAATCACTAATTCTAGCCTAGTATCTTTTCCACACTAGGATTAAGTTTACTGGAGTTGCATGTTGGCCACTCTTGTGTGTGCTGTTGTGACTGTTATACTTGCTGAACCATGTCTTGGCCACCATCAAGATATTTTCCAGACAGAAGTCTAGAATGGCTTCCCCTTCTTTAATCTTGTCAACCCACATGGACCCAGGCAGTCTTCATATCCTTTTCTATCTGAATAAATATGTGAATTCAAGTCCCTCCTTATTAACACCAGCTCATGCTGTTCTGCTTTGTCTAGATGGCCCTGTAACTGCTGTTTGAATGCACTTATTTTCTCGCTATCACAGCCCTTCTGTGGGGCATAGGCTGAGATTAGGAATAGTGCATTCTTCTTACATCGGAGTCTCATTGCCATGAGTTTGTCCTCAGTTCTGATAACATCCCTCACTGTCTTCTGATGCCGCTCTTTCACCACAATTCCAACACCATTTCAAGTCTGTCCTTACTGAGTACTAGACTCTGGATCCTAAATGAAGAGGCTTTTCTGCACTGCCTTTTCATCTTGTCTCCTGGATGTGTAGGATTTCCAGACTCTTTCTTTCCATTATGCTATCTACTTCTAAGCTGTATCCTATAAGTGAACATACATTTATTGCAGCAATTCTTCCTTCATGTTTGATAGGTTGATCAGTTTTAAATTCAGTTTTCATTCAGCAGAGCTGTCCCAGGTCTACTTCTCAATTGCCCAGATTTTTGCAGAATGTCCAGATTTTTGCCTTAGATTTTTGGTCTGTTCCTCATAAAGTTTCTGGTTTTCTGCCAAATCTTAGAGGACTGAAGAAAATAAATAATGCCATACATTTGAGTTTCAGACTTCATATTCTTCATAAAATGCATTCTAAAACGAATCCTGCTACTCTAGAAACTTTTTAAGGTGGGAATTCAGTAAAACTTACATATTTTTTTTTTTTGGTATATGCATTGTGTCATGATGGGCACAGACAATTTAAGATTCAGTATGCATCGCTTAGGGTGGGTAAGGATGTGCAAACAGGAAAAGTTCCATGGAATTCAAATTACCTCATAAGCAGTCGAGTCTCATGAAAATGACCAAGGTGGAGCAATCCAACAAGCAGAAAGACATCTGTTTAGACTCCATGTCAGTATCCGCAGTGTGCATGGAATTTTTCTACGTACAGGAGTCCACATGGACAGAAGGGATGTAAAACTCCACAAATATGGGCATAAATTCCCAGAAAATGTTACATCACAGACATATTTGCACAGAAGGTACATTGTGGTTGTCTGAAAAAGTAAGGGAATTTGTAAAATAAATAATATTTTTTTTTTATAATTTTGGCATGTTTGCACTTTGTGCAGCACTGCACAAACGTGCTTAACAGAGATTAAAAAATATATTTCTAATATGGTTTTCACAAATATACTGTAGGACCTTGCATTGTGTCTCTACAATGGTACATACATGCTGTCATCAAGCTGACACTGCTATGAACTGTGTAGTATCTAGGCTGTCAGCGCAGATATGTATGCAAATGAAGTGGATTTCCTAAATTGCTAAAAGGACCAACCATGTCCACATATCCCCTTCATGTAGGCTACTACATGATGTTGATATTCACAGAGGATGTAAATAACTTTGGGGGGTGTCTCATTATTTTTAGTATTTTTTTGTTCCTAGCCGCACGTGTTTGTGTGGTGTGACTCATAGCTGAGAGTGTTCATGCTGACAGACTACCCACGTGACAGTGATGATGTAGGCAGCAATCAATTAAGATCAGATATCTTCAATAAATATTTTTGACTTTTGTATATACTATACTGCATGCTGCAGTGCATAGCAGTGTGACGTGCATTAAAATAGGGTTGTAAATTATGTTATTTATATCCTGGGCAGATGAAAACTGCATCATAAGTAGCCAATCCCACATGCTGGACCTTAAGCAGAGCAGTATAAAATATGCAAACACCCTACATTCTGATTTTCCCTTAATACAGTGGGTCATTGGAGTAGAGACATGGGAATTTTAACTGGGATAATGCTAGGAGCTGCTGCAGGTCTGCTACATCTGTATGTGTTAGATGCTGAAGTCAGTGCTGCTGGTGCTGCTGACAGCAGACCTAGGCCGAGAAGGAGAAGAGTGTTCAGGCCCAGGGTAAACTTCCAGGAGCTACATGAGCTGGAGATTGTAGAGTACTACAGGGTGGACAGAAACATATTACAAGAACTCACTGAGCTCTGCTGTCCTCAACTCAGAGCCAAAGCTAACGGAGTGGAATCCATCCCACTGGAGACAAAAGTATATGCAGCCCTTAGGATACTAGCTACAGGTACATTTCAAAGACCATCTGGGGACATGATAGGGGTGTCACAGGCATCTGCATACAGGATACTCCAGCAATTCCTGGATGCTACGCTACCACATGCCAGTGAGCACATATCCTGCCCCCTTACCCCTGAGGTGAGGGCCAGCAATATTCAACATTTCTATCATGTAGCACACTACCCTGAAATAATAAGTGCCATAGATTGCACACATGTACACATCAAGGCACCACCTGGTAAGAAGAGTACAATCTACATTACCACAAGGGGTACCACTCCATCAACTGCCAGGTCGTGTGCAATGCTGAGAGGATTATCCTGAATGTGTGTGTTGGCAATCCTAGCAGTTATCATGATTCCCATAACTGGCACACATCACAGCTTTACCAGATGTTTGCTAGGGGGGACATCCCACAGAGCCATTTATTGGGGGATGCTGGCTATGCTCTTGAACCATGGATGATGACACCCATCAGAAATTCACACACATACCAACAGAAGAATGCCATAATGAGGTACACGCACAAACTAGAAACATAATAGAGCATGTGTTTGGGCTTCTGAAGTCACAGTTCCAGTGCCTTGATATATCTGGTGAAGCCCTGCATTATATCCAGCCACATGTGCACAGATATTCACAGTATGTGCTATGCTACACAATCTGATCTGTGGAAACAGCTGCAGCAGGATCAGCAAAGGGAAGGGATACACAGTCTCCCACCAGTGCCTAGGTCACCACAGCCACAGTCACATGAGGACTCAAAGGAAGA